>NC_064639.1:574049248-574352674 GCF_023864345.2 Schistocerca serialis cubense
TGGTCTATGAGTGGAGGTCTTCTAACTCTCCTTTATAGTAAACTGAGTCCCGTGTGCCATTCGTGAAGCCGAAAACCAACGGATAACCTGTGCTGGAATATTAAAATTGCCACGTTCTGTTCGGTATAAGTCCATGCCGAAGCCATCGATTTGTGACTGCCGTTCTTTGCTCGAGTGACAACATTATTTTCTTTCATCAAATCCTGTTTTAATTAATTTTGAACAATGTAAAAAATCATAAAAATATTTACATATTTTTATGATTGTCTTATATCAAAGCTTTATATTACAGCGGACGTTTAACCAAAATGGTTCAAATGGCTCTAGCCACTATGGGACTTAACTTCTCAGATCATCAATCCCCTAGAACTTAGAACTACTTAAACCTAACTAACCTAAGGACATCACACACATAGATGCCCGAGGCAGGATTCGAACCTGAGACCGTAGCAGCAGCGCTGTGATGAACACTCACCCTAGAGGACAACGTACTGGGTTCTATTATTTAAGAAGTCTTCGAGCCACTCACATATCTGTGAACCTATTCCATATGTCCGTACATTCGTTAACATCGTGCAATGAAGCACCGTGTCAAATTCTTGCCGGAAATCTAGAAACATGAAATCTTCATGTTGCCCGTTATCCGTAGTTCGCAGTATACCATCTGAGGAAAGGGCAACCTGAGTATCACACGAGCGATGCTTTCTAAAACCACGCTGATTCGTTGATATAAGCTTCTCGGCATCAAGACAGTTTATTATATTCGAACTGAGAATGTGTTCTATGATTCTGCAGCGAACGTAAGTTAGGTATATTTTTCTGTAATGCTGCTGGTCCGTTCTTTTACCCCTCTTATATACGGGAGTCACATGCGCTTTTTCCCACTCGCTTGGAACTTTGTGCTGGACAAAAGATTCATGATAAATGCAAGCTAGGTAAGGGGACAATGCCGTAGAGCACTCTTTGTACACCTAAACATTTCCTCTGCCGGAAGATTTGAGAATCCTGGTACTTGGATGGAGCATCTTGTTTATTTTGAAGGTTATAAAAATGTTTAAGAAATGACAAAAACTTGCTTTATCCAGTGATTACTTCAATTTTAAATCATGACTAATAACACAGGAATAAAAGAAATAGTATCGTCAAAATGTCGGAAAAACGCCATGTCATTCTTAATTTTACGCGGGGCACTTATTCTCTTTCCGTGGAATACTAGAGTCCCATGGAACACAGTTTGGGAAGCCCTGGTGTACGGTGGTAGTGTATTCACGTAAAAAAAATAAGAAAAAATATTAAAAAATCCATAAGAAAATTTCTTGATTTCGATAATTTAGGACTAAAACACAAATATTGCAGTTTATTGGTCACCTGCTTGCAGTTATATTAATGTTGCGTACATCATTACTTGCCCGAATCATGTCTGACTTACTACCAATTTGCAAATAACGAAAGGAAGTTACTGTCTTCGTAACATGTAAAACCTTTTTTCAGTTAAGAAACTGGAAGTCTGTTTGCATTCACTTCCCTTTCACATATAGGCTTTTGGATCACTAGTAGGTGGGGAAGCAAGGTGATGAGATAAATGTGCGGTCTAAGTGTATTAAATGTCTTCAGGTCTACCTTCACTGACAAAACAATGCCGGCCGAAGTGGCCGTGCGGTTAAAGGCGCTGCAGTCTGGAACCGCAAGACCGCTACGGTCGCAGGTTTGAATCCTGCCTCGGGCATGGATGTTTGTGATGTCCTTAGGTTAGTTAGGTTTAACTAGTTCTAAGTTCTAGGGGACTAATGACCTCGGCAGTTGAGTCCCATAGTGCTCAGAGCCATTTGAACCATTTGACAAAACAATAGCGGTAACGAACGTGAAATCGCGTTGCACCGATAGACACCGGACTTTGCACATTTGTTGGCTATAATTTCAGAATGTTTCGCTTCTGACAAAGACGTACGTTGTATCATTGTTACACGTAAATGGTGCAGTAGTTCAGATAATGGATCGTATCCTGGGAGAGTGGGGTTCTTATTTACGTGCGACCACCTTTATCTAAACGTCTGTGATGTCAATGCAACACTCTAACTTCCCTCCATTCCTCGATACGCTAATTTTGCCCTCAGGTTTACTAACTTACTGCCACTTTCTCGAGTACTACATTTTCCTTTCCGCCTTGCACTAACGCGATGGCTACATCTGACCCGCCTGCTGCTGAGCATAATAGCGCTGTTATTCTCTCCCTGCCCCTCAGGTCTTCGTGACGTGACGTCAATTTTATAGCTCAGCGTTGCAGTGAAATCTGGATCCAGATCTTGCCCGCACCGCGAAACGCTTTCTCCCACGGCAGTCACGTAAGGAAGAAAGCGGAAACGTGGGGCAGGCGAGGCTTTGGTGCTCGGCCACTGAGAAGCGTCAGGGCACGTGCGGAAGTGCAGCGACCGCTGCAGGCCATCTCCCTCGGGCATTAGCTGCGACTCACGAGAGTTTTGTTACCCTAAACAGGACAGACATGCTGAATAACATATTATTACCGACCAGGTATGTCGTCTAAGGATCTCTCTCTCTCTCTCTCTCGCTCTCCCTACCTCTTTCTCTCTTTCTCTCTCGCTAATTCAAGCAGCTCTCGCAGTTTCCAAAGCTGCAAGGCTGCTGTACGAATCGATGGAGTGCTTTCTTTAGCATCACTAAGGGGTTCCGCTAAGTTTTCCTATCAACAATGCTTTCCGAGGGAAGAAAAAGAAGTCAGTTACTGCCAGATCAGAAGAATACAGGAAGCGGTGCCACAATTGGGCAGTGGTGAATGAACACGTTTCTACTGCTTGCTTTGCTGTTTCGTCTCTGCGTTATATACACCTAGTACTCGACCATGGTGGCTACACAGCTGCAGAAGTTCAAAAATGGTTCAAATGGCCCTGAGCACTATGGGACTCAACTGCTGAGGTCATTAGTCCCCTAGAACTTAGAACTAGTTAAACCTAACTAACCCAAGGACATCACAAACATCCATGCCCGAGGCAGGATTCGAACCTGCGACCGTAGCGGTCTTGCGGTTCCAGACTGCAGCGCCTTTAACCGCACGGCCACTTCGGCCGGCAGCTGCAGAAGTCATATGGCTTGGTCTGACACAGCTGCCTCAATGCGGCGGGATTTTTGAATGCGAATAAGCATTCGCGGAATTCAGCGGGCAGTGATATTTGTCAATTTCCCAAAAAAAATGTCCAGATGTGTGTGAAATCTTATGGGACTTAACTGCTAAGGCCATCAGTCCCTAAGCTTACACACTACTTAACGTAAATTATCCTAACGACAAACACACACACCCATGCCCGAGGGAGGACTCTAACCTCCGCCGGGATCAGCCGCACAGTCCACGACTGCAGCATCTTAGACCGCTTGGCTTCAATTTCCCACTATCTCCTCAACTGTAATACATCGGTCTCGGAGCACCTGTCTTAAGATTCCTGGTTATTCACAGAGAGATGTTCTACAACTACGATCTTCGTCGTTCTGATTATTTGACCACACTGGAAGCGTCTGCAGTAACTTGATCATTGAACATGGTTAGTAGCACATACCGTTCGTTACTTATCTAGTGGGGTAGAAGAGCAGCCATATCCGTGCTAGAGAGCATACTTCACTGCGCAGGCACAACTTCGAGAGTAAGATGTTAAATACATGCAAAAGTATACAAACCATATCCCAGCACTGGAACTACATATGAGGTGGAAAAGAAAAGAAGAGAGAGGAATCATAATGCGGATACTGCATTTGTTGTCTGGTTGGTGGCTGCTGCTGCTGTTGCTGGTGGTGGTGGTGGTGGTGGCGGTGGCGGTGGTGATGGTGGTTATCTCCCACGATTTACTTTGTAGGAAAAACTAAGGCGTCTGGGGTGCCTTGTCGTTTTCCTAAGTTAATGCACTTTTATCGCATACCCGATGGCGTTCGTAGTACGAGCAACCATTCACTGAAATTGAGGAGAAGGCAAGGAATCACATTATTAAACATTACATTCTGCACCGAGAAAAACCAGAAGTGACTGTTGAGGAAAAGCAGATGACACAGACACAGTAGAGCAGTGAAGCAGCGAAGATGATGACAGCGACGATGCTGCAGGTTAAGAAGAAGACGTCAAGGAGGTACAAACTGTAATCGGACACCCAGAAAACTATTGAAGTAATCTTGGGGAAGCCCGTCCGGCTAGCCGTGCGGTCTAACGCAATGATTCCGGAGCGTGAAGGCGTGCCGGTCTCCAGCACGAATCCTCCCGGCCGGAGGGTTTTTAAGGCGGTTTTCCATCTACCTAGGCGAGTGAGGGCTGGTTCCCCTTATTCTGCCGCAGTTACACTGTGTCGCCGATTGTTGTGCAAACACTATCTTCGCGTACGCGTACACCATAAATTACCAAGCAAACATTGGGTTTACACTCATCTGCAATGAGACGTTCCCGGCGGTGGGGGGGGGGGGGGGGGGGAGGGGGGGGGCTTTTACCGGCGGCCTAACCGCTAACCGCACAACCCTGGGTTCGGTATGGGGCGGCGGTGGGGTGAGTGGACTGCTGTAGCTTGTTGTGTGGTTGTATACCACTGAGGGCTGGCTACGGCGGGGACGAAGCCTCTCCGTCGTTTCTAGGTCCCCAGTTACATACATACAGAAAACTCAACAATAATTGTTAAACTATATATGAGTGAGGTTTTGTACGTGTGTGTGTGTGTGTGTGTGTGTGTGTGTGTGTGTGTGTGTGTGTGTGTCAATTCATGTGATTAGATATGATTTAGACTATAAAATTTCCATTGTTTATGTGCAAAATCAACAAAAAAAGTTAACAAAATGATTAAATAAAGATTATTTTTTAAAAAAAGTCTGTTTTGTATCATTTTTCTACACTCCTACCTCCACAGCATGAATTGTGGCAGCGTTTTTCCCCAGATAACTGATAACAAATTACCGTAATGTCTCAGCGGGCTGCATCATTTTGTTTTGGCTCATCAATTGGCGTGATACGGTACCGTGGAGCGAGGACTTAAATGTGTAACACGACTGTGTACATTGGCCTATAGCCCGCATCTCGTGGTCGTGCGGTAGCGTTCTCGTTTCCCACGCCCGGGTTCCCGGGTTCGATTCCCGGCGGGGTCAGGGATTTTCTCTGCCTCGTGATGGCTGGGTGTTGTGTGCTGTCCTTAGGTTAGTTAGGTTTAAGTAGTTCTAAGTTCTAGGGGACTGATGACCATAGATGTTAAGTCCCATAGTGCTCAGAGCCATTTTGAACCATTGGCCTATAGCCGCAAAAACATATGTAATGTCATAACTTCAATTTACCAAAGTTAGAATTAAAACTTTATGACTACACCCTGTATTTCACTGCAGGGTGCTGCTCGAAATCTGTGCAACGGTTCAGGATTGAGTTGAATCGCCTTACATGAGGAGCTGACATTGTAAGATACATACAAAGTAGGAGTAGCTATAGCCTGATTTGCAACTATGTTTAGGTAGCTTCTGGAAAAATGACAAAGAAAGGCTTCCGAGTAGAGGCAAACTGGAAATAGACAAAGAAGAAGACTATGGAAGAGGTTACACACGATGTGGGAGGCGATATAAAAACTGTTAGAAGAATGACACTGGTTAAGGAAGAACAGAGAGGAAGCCTGTAGAAGACACTAACATCCACATATGGCTATATTGCTATAAGAAAGAGAACAAAAACCGCAATTAATAAAATGTTCCAGGCTCTTATGTCATTTTTGGAAGGATTTCACATTTAAATCCAACGTTACGTCTCCACCTGCAAAGGAAATATTCGTGGAGGATCGTAGCTTCTTTGAGCGCCCGATTCACACGCTGGCTCACTACTGACTGCAGCAAAATTCCGCTTCCGCACAGTGGAGTGACGTCACATACTTTGAATCGAGGCCTACGAGAAACACAGGCCGCGGCGCGTATGTCACGAAGGTAGGCCTGTGTTCGCTCGTTCGCTCTACTCAGCAGAAAAAAAACATATCTGCATTTGTTAATTCGTAACTAGGTGTGTACGAACAAACAAGAATTGCATCTTCTACCAGAATCCGCTATATGAAGTCTTACTGTTATTATTCCTACAATGATCGGAAGTCCTTAGGCCTACTTTTAATTTGTTACAGCTGTACTGGGGTACAATAACATTAAAAGCATGCCAAAATGATTATCAGTTGCATAAGGCGCCACTTCTTGTATGAAATGAAGACTGTTAAGCAGAAGATACTAAATGCTGTAAACAATGCTATACCATTTATAGCGAGTAATGGTCTTAAATTTTGTTGTAGTACTGTTAATCAATAAGCCTTCATAATAGCAGATTCCAGTAGCAGATGCAATTCTCGTTAGTACGTACACGCCCAGCTGCGAGTTAACAGGTCTAGAAACGCATTTTGTTTGCTGAGCTGATCGAGCGAGCGAGTTCGGGCCTACCTTCGTGACGTACGCGCCACGGCCTTGTTTGACTACCCGAGCGCAATTGGCCGTCGTCGACTGCCGTAGTCCGCTGTTGCTGTCGCCCCATTGTGGAAGCCCAGTACATATGTTTGTCAGCACCGGAATCCACATGTCATTCAGTTTCACGCCCTTCTCCTTCCTACTGAAATTCCTGGGATGTTTCAAAATCTGTGTGGCCTCTCTGTGGAACTTGTCATGGTATCTGTTCGTGGCTGCCAGCACATAGGTCCTATCAAAATGGTTCAAAAGGATCTGAGCACTATGGGACTTAACATCTGAGGTCATCAGTCCCCTAGAACTTAGAACTACTTAAACCTAACTAACCTAAGGACATCACACACATCCATGCCCGAAGCAGGATTCGAACCTGCGACCGTAGCAGTCGCGCGGTTCCAGACTGAAGCACCTAGAACCGCTCGGCCACATCGACTGGCCCTATGAAAATGAATGAGGTGGTGTACCGGCTGAAATGCATGCTCTGCAACAGCTAATCTGTCAGTTTCCCGTCTTCTACAATTGCACTTGTGACCTAGTCGTTTTTTGACTGTTCTTTTTGTAACACCCACGTACACCTTCCTGCAACTACACGGAATCCTATAATTTGCTGCTTTTTCCAGTGGTTGGCGAGCGTCCTTGACCAATTTTAGGGGAATGCAACGGTAATTTTGAATGTGACCGACTACCATAGTAAGATTAACGACTTACTAGATCCGCAAACATATAGGAAACTGAGTAAATATCCCACTGAAAAAGTTCTTAAAACTGTAACGCTGTTGATAAAAATGTCCTCCATCGAACAGAGCGTTCAGGAAAGTCTATTTGTAAGACAGCAACACAGCATCTGACATCAGAAATTCTCGCAATATTAATGTTGTAATTCTGAGGAATGGAGTAATTTTTATGTAACATATTTTGATCATATTTTGTAAATATTTTCTTATGAATGAATATGATTATGTAATTCAAATGCAATATCTAGAAAAGAATTATGTAATAACGCGTAGTAAATACACTGGTCAAGTCACGGCGATTTGCTATTGTCAACTGTCAAAGAGCATAATGTTTGAAGTGAGGACCATTGTCGCTGGGCGCCGACGCGCACTGTGCAGGTGAGTCTGGCGCGAGCTGTTGTTTAGCAGAGGCTGACAGAAGCGCTCGGGCGTAGCGGTTGCTAGCGGCATGTAGTGCGCCACACTGGAAGCTACCAAACTGGAAGAAGTGTATGCTGTGGCCAGGCATAATTACTGTGTTAACTGGGCACAGTGCAGAAAGCATCAAGGGGAATTAATGTGAAACAGCAGCACTGTGGGCCCAAAAATGTTTCTTGTAGAGTAACGCTAAGAAGAGCCTGTTGCCATGCATTGTCGACTATTATTACCTTACGCAGAACCGGCAGCCACTCACTGAAGCAAAACCAGACCAACTGTAATATTTAGAAGTGTATCAAGACTAGCCAGTGTAGTAATTTCATTTTGTGAGTAATTAACAACTTAACGTTAACGCTGTGTTACAAGTGCTTAAACCTGAACAATTATCAAGTTGGGCCCTCTCCTGTCATTATTAGTTAAAAGAGTGTCACTGTTGATGATAAAAAGACTAAGGCTGCTGAACTAATTTAATTTTGATACTTTGTTTTAAAAAATGAAAGTTACCAAAACTTAAAAAACAATTTAGACTGATAGTTAAAGATAATGGACTTTGTTGCTCAGGGAAATCTTCACTTAAAACACGAGTATTAATATTCAATGATTATGAAGAAATAATTTCAGTGAGTTTTTAAAGATTATTGTAGATCAGAAATTTAATTTCTTTGTGTGATCAATAATTTGTGCTCTTATTTCCGAAATACGTAATATTGCTATGCAAAAGTTTATAAGTAGTTATTTAACAAAATTTACGCTCCAATAAGACATATTTTGCTTGGCGGAAAATATTTATTTAAAAACAGTTACAACATACGTGCTGCTTTATCTGAGACTGTTCCGATGTATAGTATGACAGCGTATATTTGAGTGTCTTCTTTCACTTTTCTAGGTAGCTTGATTTCATCGCTTATGGATTTGGAGTCCATCGGAAGCCTATAACAGATACAGTAGTTAATAGCAGCTTTTGTCATTCTACCGCTCACAAAAAATCGTTTCTCCATTGTGTATTGTATCGAGCTATGAGTCTTCCGACAGAAAAAGATAAAACTGATAAAGGACTAAAAATAATAGAAGCCGTAACTACAAATAACGGTTACAATCCGAGCAAAATTAACGAAATGTGCCAGATAAGGCTGAAAACGAAACAGTTAAAAAGTGACGAAATCACGCTCACTAGAGAAGTGAAAGAAGAAATGCGCTGCTATACCATACATCGGAACGATCTGAGGTAAAGTAGCACGTATTTTTTACAAGAGTAGCGTTCATATTAGTTTCCGTACCGACAATGTCTCTGAGTACATCATATGTTACAAAACGCAGAAAAAGTCCCCTTTCAATAAATCCGTAATTCGGAAAATAATTCGTGGAGATTGTGATAAACTTTACATAGACCAAACGATTAGAAACTTTAGAAGTTCGTTTAATCAACACGTCAGACAGAGTGGAAGTAATCCGTTCACGTTTAGCATTTGAAAGAAAGCAGCCACTCCGCATCAGACATAAAAAATTTTACACGGAGCAGATAACCAGGGTTATCTTGGAAGATATTGAGGTATTCGAACACCTTATAAAGTACCCAATAAAAGTGTTAAATGAACAGACAGACTTATGTAGAAAGATCTTTCGACAATTTTAATCGTAATTTAACAGATATGTGAGTTAGGTAATAAGAGTGACTGATGTTATCATTATGAAATCTGCTTGGTGATTGCAGTGCGGAATCGTATCTCTGTAAAGAAGTGGATTTGTAATTCTAGTAATGACGAAAATTCTCAATTTTTATACATCATTTTAGGAAAACGATCACTTAAGAGAACTTCAGTGAAAAAAAAAAATATTGCCGGCCGGGGTGGCCGAGCGATTCTAGGCCCTACAGTCTGGAACCGCGCGACCGCAACGGTCGCAGGTTCGAATCCTGCCTCGGGCATGGATGTGTGTGCTGTCCTTAGGTTAGTTAGGTTTAAGTAGTTCTAAGTTCTAGGGGACTGACGACCTCAGAAGTTAAGTCCCATAGTGCTCAGAGCCATTTGAACCATTTGAAAAAAACATTGCCAGAAAGACGTTTATTTTTATACAGCTACGACGATTTTAGTATTTGACGCTAGTGTAAACAACTTCAACAGCGTTGTGAATAAATGTATAGGTTCAGAGACTGACAAGACATGGATCTTTGATCAAATGTAAGGATTGTTTCACTATAGTTTTTTTCTGTTTATTGTTATTTCATCCCCTGTCTCCCGTATGTGGTAGGGGATGGGCTGTCAGTGAATATAATTCGTCTTCAGCCACATGAGAATAAAATTTAAAAAAATATGTCATATAAAAGCTGGACATGGCAGTTGACACAAATAAACGTTTTAATCAATATAAAGACAGATCATCAGTTGCAGTTAAAATATAAAAATTGATTTGGTGATGAAGAAAAATATAGATACAGATGAATGGAAAATGAGTGTCGCACGTGAATACATAAAAGCAGTGATGACTCAATAAAGTAGATACATAGATGAGTGAAGAAGATGAGTGAAGAATTTGCGTAAGTACTTGCCACATTGGC
This sequence comes from Schistocerca serialis cubense, assembly GCF_023864345.2. Taxonomy (NCBI): domain Eukaryota; kingdom Metazoa; phylum Arthropoda; class Insecta; order Orthoptera; family Acrididae; genus Schistocerca; species Schistocerca serialis. The sequence goes on from NC_064639.1 coordinate 574,059,407, forward strand.
ATAGCAGAGGATGCGTCGGTACAGGACCTTAAAAGCGTGGAGAACTGTGGAAGGATGCAATTCCCGTGTACGGCCAGTTAGTAGTTTTAGTAATTTTAGTCTACTGTGTGCTGCCTTGAGGGCCGTGCGGTTCTAGGCGCTACAGTCTGGATCCGAGCGACCGCTACAGTCGCAGGTTCGAATCCTGCCTCGGGGTTGGATGTGTGTGATGTCCTTAGGTTAGTTAGATTTAATTATTTCTAAGTTCTAGGCGACTGATGACCTCAGAAGTTAAGTCGCATAGTGCTCAGAGCCATTTGAACCATTTTTTTTAGTCTACCGTGGGCTTTTTGTTGAATGGTTAGTAGATGGGGGCTTCCATGTTATTCGGCGACCAGGTGTTAGTCTGCGGTATTTTAATACGTAAGTTAACTGTATAGGACGGTCGTAAATGGTGAGGCAAAAGTTGTGGTTCGGAAAGCTGCGGATGGTTCTGCCCATAATTATTACCTGGATTTTGGTAGGGTTGATTTTGAGGACCCGCTGGTTGCATTAGGAGGTGAATTGATTGAGATGGAACTGGAGGAGGAATCATTGAGGTTTTTACTATAGTGGTGGACAGTATTGTTGAATCATTTTACGATTTTTGTAATGATAACAAACATAGAGGCTATTTCAGCAATGATATATAAGACTCAGGCCACTTTTAAGAAGATGTAGTGAAACCAAGTAACATCACTGCAGAAATGACGAACTTTTGTTTGTGCGTATAATGATTTAAGTACTGTCAAAGTCCATCACTCAAGAAGTTTCGTAAGAAATAACGACATGTATACAAGACTATGATCATATGACTGCAGCTCCCTCTGGCTATAACTTCGTTTCTGCAGAATGACAGGTCTTAGCATGCTCTTTGGTTGATGCATATTTCCCGTGATTTGTAACAGTTGTGTGTATGTAAGAATGTAGAAAAGTACACAGTATGCTGCTAAGTGGAGGAGCAAGGGCCATTAAGCTACCTGCTGGTAAAGGTTCTGCTGCATGGCTTGTTGTAAATCTTGTTCTTGAAAGATGATTGGTATGTGCAAGTCTGTATCTGTAACATTCGAAATGTGTTGTGTGGGAACATTTGTGTACCAGCATAACACACAAGAAACGTTACACACACATCACCAATATCAAGCAAGTAATTTAAACAACAACTGCAATAAAGAAGTAAAATGTTACCCACTAGTATGTGTTACCTGTTTACTGTACCTTTAGTATTATATTGCAGACATCTGATAATAGCCTAAGGCTGAAACTGACCATTAATGTAATTTATTTGCTTGGTGCTTTAAAGGAATAAAACTGACAGCCGACGGTGGTTAAAATGGCTTCATCTTTCATCAACGTCTGAGTCCACTGGAGCAGCTGCCTCAAAACGCAATGGAAATTTTGTCTCTCTCCGATCGCCAGATCTATCCTAATGTATTTCAGTTCCAACAGCTGTTGGCAACTCTTCCAGTGACAATGGTCACGAGTGAGCAAGGTTTCTCAACCCTGAAGGGAATCAAGGCACATCGAAAGAATACAATTAGCTAGGCACGTCAGAACAGGCTAGCTATGATGACTATATTCATCAAGAAGATGGCAATATTCATCAGGAAGAAAGGATTGGTATCCAGATTGTGATAAGTGATACAGCAAAACAAAGAGACAACCATCTTCCTATTGTATTTTAAATTTAAGGTAAATACTTCAATCATATGTTCTACTTATGTGTATTAGAGTATCAGACAAAAGCAGATTTTATACACTTCAAAGTAAATTAGCACGGGTGTAGACCATAAAAGTAAGCAATTAATAGAATCGATGGAGAAAATTCTCTTAGCAACTGGATTATGTTTTATTAATGTTATTCAAACTACCATAAGCTTATGAAATTGGTTTCATGATGTAAATCATAAACTCTATAAAACGTTTGCGTAATGTCATTAGTGTTCTAATTGAACAGATGTGAACCAATGACACCCTTTGCTTTTATAATTTTGGACATTAAATTAGCGTGGATCATAAAATTAATTTGCAATATGAGCTCTTGCAAAATGAAAGGCATAGCTCCCCACAAAAAAATTATAAATACACCACTGGTATCCATTTACGCCAGGGTTAAGCGTACCATTGTACGGTTCGTTTTTAAGTTTTTGAACTGGGTTTTTTAGATCACAGCTTTTTTTGAGAATTCGATTTTAAGACACGTTTTATTTGTTCTTGGGGTAATATTCTACTAAGTCAAGTAATTTATGTATTTCCTCTGACCTTTTTTTTTAAATCTTTGTCCAAACTGTGCTTACATTAACAGAAAAGTAACGGCCATAGTTTCACGGAAGTAGTCATCTCTGATAGTTGCATTGAATGATTCAGATAATTATACGCAGTTTAAACCGGATAAACAAACAGAGCTATAAAGATTTTTCCTCATCCCTAACGCTGAGTCATTTCGCTCAGCTATACATAGCGCTTTCAGTAAGAACTACAACGGTGAACAGACATTATCTGTACCTAAAGTACACAATTCAGATGAATGTTCACAGAAAGCCTGCAAGGCACCGTGATACAAATAATGACTGCCCTCATAAGCAGCAATATTTAAGCCCTGAAATCTTCAAACCATGCATAAAGTACAACACTTCACCACAGAAAATAATTTGGAAACGCTATCTGACAACAGCGAAAAATGAGCCTGTGTTGGTACTATTTGAATACTACACAGTAAATAAAGATTCCTTAAACAGTAATCCCAAATTGAACAAGTGTTAGCCTTTTGCTCATAGCATCCATCTGTGCAATCTGAATATCCTCTCTACTTTCTGATTTTTGTCTTGGGGCACAAAAGATCATTCAACCATCAGCGACAAAATGTAATACTTGATTATCACTTTACGTAAAACCACATTTTACGTAACATCATACAAGGGTGCGAGAGCACTCTGCAAGGACCCTGGTAAATAGCAGTGGGTGAAACAGCACCTGTCTACCTGCCTTATCTGCTCCTGAAACCTGATATCATGCAAAGAAAAATGACTTATTATTAAGGCCTCGTGTCTGTAACTTAATATATGATTGTCTATGCATGAGAAAATGCCTGAGTCGCGAGGTGAAACCATAACAGGTAACAGGATGGCAGCCGTGCAACGTAATACGATCCAGTGCCTCTGTATAAAGAATGATAAGGTGTATATAGAAATAAATACGAAAGAAATATGGTGATAATCAGTTATATTGTAACTGAGAGCAACGAAATATTTTTACAAGATTCACGGGTAGTCAAACCTACAAGATTCAGATTCACGACTAGGAATTGAAACTTCATGTTCTCATCTCACGGTTTTGAACAAAGCGAAATCTATTTCACGCTTCAGGAGAGGGTAACAACTATGAATTTACAGCACGGCGAAGTGAAAAGATACTATATGTCGCTGTAATCTGTTATGATTCAACTAAGTATGAGCAGCCTATGAGTTTCCATTTTACTACACGCAAACACAGGGCCTTATTTCTGCTCGCGGAGAAATAGTGACCATGTCAGTAGTTAATGTAACCTTACCACTTCAACTAAGTTTCACCATGGCAAGCAAACTCAATGGTCTCACCAGTTCTTTATGTTGAACAGGGTCGGCCACGGCTTGCCAAACCTCAGGCTAAGAGTGGCCCGTCTCCACTTTACTCGGTCATTCTGAGGAGTACTCGGTACAGTGCGACATTTCATTTAGTATTGCGGTGTAGAATTGTTCAGTCTGCACGAAATTCTTCAGTTCGTGAGGACTGTGGTATCAGCGCTGTTTACCCTTCGCTGTTTGTTCTTGGCGTAAAGGAAGTTCATAGGTACGGTGGCTGTCTGCACAAAAAGAGGCAGTCTGACGATCTATCGACATAAGCCAATAAAAACGAATAGGAATGACAGAAGAGATGGTTGGGAATTCTCAGTATCCATTATGCAGTCGCATAATCGACGGGTGCCACAAATTTGGTATGGAACAATATTACAACACCATGCAGAAACAATCTAAAGATTTAGTTGAAGCTAAAAGAGCAAAAAATTACAACGATTAGCAGACACTATTCATTGTTCTGTACATCAAGAAGCACTTCGTGCAGATTTGCTGGCATTCAGAACGTGATGAAATTGGTTGCGCGTAGAACGAAAATTAGATCATCCGAAACAGAATGCGGACCTCGCATTTTCTGGGCTTTGCTGCACAATGCCCACAGAAAGTTGTTGCAGAGTGAGGAATAACTTATTTCTCATTTGACGGGGAAGCCTTTTAAAGAAATCGCAATGTGGGAGGGATAATTCTGACAAAAAACGCTTTCCATTTCTCTAAACTCACAATCGTCAAACACCGTTACAGGTTTAGCACCCCTGTGCATGTGCAGAATGGATTGATCTGCAGTGTAATTTCCCTTTAAAATACAGATTCTTTCACGTTAAAATTGTCCATTAGGTCTACGGTGTTTCTTCACGAAGAGTTTTCGCTTCTCCGAATGAGAATTCAAACGTGATAAGGTGACAGAATATATCGATTAACACATGATGGGAAAAGGCTTCTTCGGTTACAAAACTAAATAAGTCACGACTGCGTGGGCAACATGAGTGCTGTGAAATTGCCGGTCCGTCCGTACTCCGACACTATGTACCGGATAAAAGTTGTATTATGTCTTCCGAGCACCAAAAATAATTAAATAATACTAAAAATGTGTATTGATTGTGATCTAACTTGTTAAGACATATGAAACATGAAACCACGTCGTATGCTGTGCAACTGACGCCCCAAAGAAGCAAAATTGCTTCAGTGTCCATGCAAACAGGTTTGTACAATATTTGCATCGATTATCGAAACTGATTATAGCAGACTCGCGTAAAGTATTGCAATGATGTATATTGCAGTCTACTAAAAGCAGAATATATTGGGAAGAAATGAAAATTCCGAATATTCCGGCAAGTTTCAAGATTCAACATAGCTTTCAGTTTACTGATGTAAATGTTGTGGCTGTGTGATGCTGGTGTGGTCGTTTATTAACCTGAGCCTAACGATTTCAGAAAATTGTTACATTCTTCCTATTCAGAGGGCCATTTCCATAAAAAAAAGAATAAAGTGTAGTGTTTAAGAGGAAGCAACTGGCACTACCTTTCCAAAGAAAATCAGAATGACCGACGCGGATTTGAAACCTCGTTCTCCCGAATGCAAATCCGGTTTGTTAACCACTGCATTATCTCGCTCGGTTATTTCCATCAAAGAGCAGAAAAAATAATGTCTAATATCTACAGAACGTATCAGAATTAATGGGTCAAACTGACAGTTGCAAGTACGCAATGCTAGAAGCAAAATCGTCTCTCTTAATATGGGTCCACAAATGAACCGTTTGCGAGACAATTACTGAGCACTTGTTCCCAACTGCTGCTGACTTCATTGTTTGTGGACGTCGATCGAGATAGGCAAATGGTAACTTACAACGAAAGTTGTTGGACATTTGGTTATTACGTTTGTTTTTAATGAAGAAATACTACTTTACTATTTTAGTAGTTTACGGTTTTGTTATAGTTATTGTAAACTTGTTAAAGGAAATGTACCGCCATCGCATATGGATGCGTTACTGTACACGCCTCCACATTCAGTGTTTGAATTTTCAAATTGTTCACAAATATTCACATTTATCTGCTCCAGTTCTTCAACCGCCTTAACTGTTCGTTTTCATAGTGCTCCTAGACATAAAACTTCACCGGAATTAGGACACACCATCTTAGAGGCCAAAGTACAGATCATTCTCGGTGTACCTGCCGTTGAACATACTGACGCACCAAATGTCTACAAAAACGATCCTGCTATCCGTCAAGCGTGTATTAAATCCTCAAGTAGTCCTAGAAAATAATTTCGGGTATGTCGAAGGTAGTTCCATTCAATGAATTGTGAAACAATGCACAGCCCAACAAGATCACGTAGTTCACCTGTCAAAAAGTGGGAGTGTACTCCCTGTCATTGTGGTAGTGGTTAGTTCCTGTGAGATCAAACTGCGAAGGTCATCGGCCCCTAGGCTTACACACTACTTAATCGAACTTAAACTAACTTAGACTAAGGGCAACACACACACCCATGCCCGTGGGAGAACTCGAACCTCCGACGGGGTAGCCGCGCGAACCGTAGCAAGGCGCCATAGACCGCACGGCTACCAGCGAGGCTCGCTGTCATTAAAAGCAATAGTAAAACAGAAGTACCTAACAACTTTCTTTAAAAACTACCATTTTCCTAACTTGGACAATGTTTGCAAACAATGAAGACATTGGCGGATGTTAACAAAAACCTCCCAATCATCTTGCTAATGGTTAGATTACGGAGCCTTATTTTTCCGTTTAGCAGCGTGGAGTACTCTGAGTATTTACAAGCAATTTTCCTGTAATTTTGAGCGGAAAGTAATTCTGCTGCTTCCTACGCTATTTTCTTTTTTACTAAAAATTTTCACAAAAAATAGTGGTGAGAATCTTATAGATAGTAATATGGACAACAAAACTTCGAAAACTGCGGAGAGCTCTGTTTCAGATATGTTCTGCTTTCATAAATTAGCAGTTAATTTTCTCCTTCTGATTTTATTTCTTTGTTTATTATAAAAATAACACACAGAATATATTATACCACAATATGTGATAAACATAATATACGAATTAACATTTTGTGGGGTTATCAAAAACTTGAATGCACAGTAGTACTGGTGCACAATAATAATTCTTTAATTGTTCATTATGAACCGGCTTTCGGCTTCCTATCCCATCGTCATATAAATTATAACTTAATACTAAAAAAAATAGTGCCCACAACTTCAACGAGAGATCATAGCTGTACAAAAATTGTTTTCATAAGATACGTCACGTTTTACGACTATACCGATATGAAAACACAACCGTAATGTAATACCCAAAGAGGGCCTCAAAAATAAATTTTATGTTACAGTACACTCAAAAATTAAAAGCATGTGAGTGTATAAGCTACAGCCACACACTACTCTGTAATATGGACAAACTGGTGAATGCGATGAACACACTGAAAGAAAAAGCGGGTGGGGGTAGAGGGTAGAAAGAATTCTATGCAGTGTGGGTGACGAACAGTTAGCCAAGCATAGTATATAATGGTGAGAGAATTATTAAGCGGCTCCTATTACTTTATGAAGAGTGATAAATGGAATTGTGTTTGGTCATTAAGGACATGATTCTTTAATAGGTGTTTATTAATGGTCAGAATTTCGAGTAATGTTAGTTTTTTGCCTTTGGTTCCTCTCTGGAGAACATCACTTTCTAAATTACATAAATTACTTTCATTCAGATCATGTTCAGCAAAGCTGGAATCTTTCTTTTTATTCTCCAACTCCTTTCATGCTCAGGCACTCTAGTAGTTATAGCCATACCTAATTGGCCTATACAGAATTTGCCATACAGACTGCAGGAAAACCTATAAATTCCAATCTGTTCTAATGGTGGGATCTTGTCTTTACTGTTGAGCAGAATGTAGGCAGCAGCATTCGAAAAAAACATCTTGGACTGTTATGATCTCTCGCCGAAGTTGTGTAGACTATCTCTTTAGTACTAAGTTATCAGATGATGGTGCAGGAAGCCAGAAACCGGTTCACAATAAACTGTTAAATAAATGTTATTGTGGAACATTAATACTGTGTATTTAGGTTTTTGATATGTCTATGTTCCTCCAAGAACCGACGGAATATGCGTTTTAGACAGGTACGTGCCGAGTAAAACTGAGGGACGGGAAAAACCCACCGTGGTTCAACAACAAAGCTAGGAAACTACTGCGAAAGCAAAGAGAGCTTCACTCCAAGTTTATACGCAGCCAAAACCTCTCTGACAAACAGAAGCTAAACGATGTCAAAGTTAGCGTAAGGAGGGCTATGCGTGAAGCGTTCAGTGAATTCGAAAGTAAAATTCTATGGACCGACTTGACAGAAAATTCTAGGAAGTTCTGGCCTTACGTTAAATGAGTAAGTGGCCTGAAACAGCATATCCAGACATTCCGGGATGATGATGGCATTGAAACAGAGGATGACACGCGTAAAGCTGAAATACTAAACACCTTTTTCCAAAGCTGTTTCGCAGAGGAAGACCACACTGCAGTTCCTTCTCTAAATCCTCGCACAAACGAAAAAATGGCTGACATCGAAATAAGTGTCCAAGGAATAGAAAATCAACTGGAATCACTCAAGAGAGGAAAGTCCACTGGACCTGCGGGATACCAATTCGATTCTACACAGAGTACGCGAAAGAACTTGCCCCCCTTCTAACAGCCGTGTACCGCAAGTCTCTAGAGGAACGGAAGGCTCCAAATGATTGGAAAAGAGCACAGGTAGTCCCAGTCTTCAAGAAGGGTCGTCGAGCAGATGCGCAAAACTATAGACCTATATCTCTGACGTCGATCTGTTGTAGAATTTTAGAACAAGTTTTTAGCTCGAGTATCATGTCGTTTTTGGAAACCCAGAATCTACTATGTAGGAATCAACATGGATTCCGGAAACAGCGATCGTGTGAGACGCAACTCGCTTTATTTGTTCATGAGACCCAGAAAATATTAGATACAGGCTCCCAGGTAGATGCTATTTTTCTTGACTTCCGGAAGGCGTTCGATACAGTTCCGCACTGTCGCCTGATAAACAAAGTAAGAGCCTACGGAATATCATACCAGCTGTGTGGCTGGATTGAAGAGTTTTTAGCAAACAGAACACAGCATGTTGTTATCAATGGAGAGACGTCTACAGACGTTATAGTAACCTCTGGCGTGCCACAGGGGAGTGTTATGGGACCATTGCTTTTCACAATATATATAAATGACCTAGTAGATAGTGTCGGAAGTTCCATACGGCTTTTCACGGATGATGCTGTAGTATACAGAGAAGATCTGCAGCGGATAGGCACCTGGTGCAGGGAGTGGCAACTGACCCTTAACATAGACAAATGTAATGTATTGCGAATACATAGAAAGAAGGATCCTTTATTGTGTGATTATATGATAGCGGAACAAACACTGGTAGCAGTTACTTCTGTAAAATATCTGGGAGTATGCGTGCGGAACGATTTGAAATGGAATGATCATTTAAAATTAATTGTTGGTAAGGCGGGTACCAGGTTGAGATTCATTGGGAGAGTCCTTAGAAAATGTAGTCCATCAACAAAGGAGGTGGCTTACAAAACACTCGTTCGAGCTATACTTGAGTATTGCTCATCAGTGTGGGATCCGTACCAGATCGGGTTGATGGAGGAGATAGAGAAGATCCAAAGAAGAGCGGCGTGTTTCGTCACAGGGTTATTTGGTAACCGTGATAGCGTTACGGAGATGTTTAGCAAACTAAAGTGGCAGACTCTGCAAGAGAAGCGCTCTGCGTCGCGGTGTAGCTTGCTACCCAGGTTTCCTGAGGGTGCGTTTCTGGATGAGGTATCAAATATATTGCTTCCCCCTACTTATACTTCCCGAGGAGATCGCGAATGTAAAATTAGAGAGATTCGAGCGCGCACGGAGGCTTTCCGGCAGTCGTTCTTCCCGCGAACCATACGCGACTGGAACAGAAAAGGGAGGTAATGACAGTGGCACGTAAAGTGCCCTCCGCCACACACCGTTGTGTGGCTTGCGGAGTATAAATGTAGATGTAGAATATTCCATCAATATTTTGTAGAATATTTCTTATGTCTAAAAATCTTATCAGTTATCTTTGTGTTCATCTTAAACTTAAGTCATTTATTTGTTTAAAGACTCATGTTACTGAGGGATATTAATGTACGTATCTTGTTTATGAACAGCATGATAGTGAAAAAAACTGCGTCACTATGAGAATTCGTGGCAACTTACGCTTAGTGCTCATATTTCAGTGTATGTAGCTATTCCCGTAATTCAAGCAAGAACCATTATTGAGGTTTAAAAAACAGAAGCAAGGTGTGGTTCTTCAGTTTCTTCCAGTGTATTTGTTGATCGAACAGTCAACGGGTGTACTGCTGGTTCATAGTGTCCAACAGGTACAATATCTCGTCGATCAGACATGACATGTTGCCATCGTCAGGTGCTGGTTTGACCGCCGAAGTATTGTCCCCTTTGGACACTATGAACCGATAGTACACTCGTTGACTGTTTCATCAGGAGCAAGGTGCTTCAGAGAGTAGGCGAAAATCAATATCAAATTGCCCTGTTTGTAAAGTAAACCCTTACCACACAAAAAATTCTTGTCTTCAATACCGCTAAAGCGATCAAAAAGAGCAGCTATCGAATGATCCGTCCCTAGCATATCGCTTTCACTTCCACCCCGCAAGTCTACAAAAAACTGCCGCTAGTTGCTGGAACAGGTTTGACACGGATACAGACATGCATATCACGGAACTACAAAATGTTGGATCACAAGAAGAGCAATCTTTCTGAATACTTATTTCTATAAACGACTTTCGCTTGCAGTTAGATAAGTACAGGTTGATTATTTTTTATGAGCGACGCGTTTCTGTTTACAGCCAGCAACACTGTTTTGCACCTGTTTCTTCACTTAGCATACCCCTACCATCCAAAATGTTTACTGAGCTAGATATTAGTCTTCCCGTTTCCTTGGAAATTTATAAGTCTTCCACTTCCTCCATTGTCATTTATGCTATATCTTGAATAGTCTCCTTATGTTTGTGAACTTTGTATAATTTTGCATGGTCACATTTATTTCTGATTGTTTTTCAAGCTCTGCAAAAGACGGAAGGTCAGAATTCAACGACCGGCAGGCAGCTATTTACCAAAGATAGTGCAAAAGGTAAATTCAACGGCTGAAAATTTGAAACTATCCATAGAAAATATTGCTGTATGAACATACGACAAGAAATTAAATAGCTTTACCATGAATTTTCCACATATGATTACGTAACAGGCACTGTTAATATATGAAGCCTAATATTCAAGCATCATTGGCGTTCAGAGAAACTAAACACTTCTGTCATCAAAGTTTAGGTTTAACAAGTTAAAGGAGTTGAAGTAAGCCCTTTAGAGAAAGACGGCAAGGCGCTGGTGAATGTTTCAACAGAGAAAAATGAGAAATAATGAAAGTAATTGAAGACGACTTTAGATTGCTGAGGAAACAGTACAGATAGAAGGAGAGAATATGTTAACTTGTAACAAACATGAACCAATCTATTCGTAACGTGTAGCCTCACACAGACAAGAAGACTATGAAATAAATTCGTCGAGCAACGGAAATGAGTATATTGATAACATCGGTAAGAGGAAATTGAATTCGATGTAACAAGAAATTGCATCCAGATTTCTGACATTGCGTGTAGCAGACTACGAAACTTGTGGCTCAGTAAATATTAAAGGGGAATAAGTGTGCTGCAGCAGTTTAACTCGCCGATAAAATGGTTTCCTATCTGCTGCTCGAACACCAACGGACCTCCACATTGCTAGAGGCCTATTACTGTGCTGTGGCCTCGTACTACGCTGTAATCATCATGAAAGGGCAAAGACACAGTCACAGTATGTAAAAATTCAGATTGTGATGTAAGAATTAATATCGACACGTAGCCCTCTCGCCCCCTCCCTCCCCCCACGCGTCATGTCAGACTTATCTATTTGAAGACGTTCAGTTGTACGAAAATCTATTATTTCCTCTTAAGGGTATTGATAGATAACATGATTTCTGAATTTGTTACATATTTTACTGCGATATTAGTGTTCAAATCTTTGGGACATTTGTGTACCTACAATTTGAGCCTATATATAAAAACATAGTCTCCTTCCGTTATAAACTTTATCATTAAATCTACACTTCGAATATGTTGCTTTATTAATACTTTTCCATTCTGGGTCAGCTCTTACTGGATGTCGTTCTACATTCTGTCCTTTGGACCAGTAGAAGATATGTCATAATCGTCATCTTGTATACAAGGATTAGGCATATGCTTGATCCGTCTTCACACTCTCTATATCAATTGTTTCCTTTCTCTCCCTGTGTGTCTCCTTCCTTCCGAGTTGTAGTTCAGGAATTTCTTGGATTCTCATGGCTCTCTCAGTGTATTCATATTTTGTTTCACATCTCTTAGTTTTCAGCTATTTCTTTATTAACAGCATGCACATTCAACATTTTCATTTTCCATTAAACCTCTTCTTATGCCACACTCAAGAATCGAATATCGACTACTTGCACTTTGCTGTCCAGTATGTTAAGATGAGGTGAGAGATACGATTTTGTGACAAGACTTTGAGAGAGCACAGAAAACTTTACACTAAACAAGACATTTACAAAACTTGATGCACCATCTCATACTCTCACAAAATTTCAGATAACGTCGCAAAAACGTTACTCTCGCAACTACAGACATGCATTTTCTAATACCAGCAGCATATAAAAATTTTTGTTCAATAGTAAAAACAAACCGCAATTTTTGACATAGAGTGCTGAGTATAAACTCTTGTGCAACCAATGGGGATAAGCGTATATTGGCCAGTCAGGGAGAGCTGTGACAATTTGGTTATCCGAAGATGAGAGAAGTAGAAGACCAAGAAAGAAAGATTCAACTTCTGAGGATCATCTTTTACCAGAAACCACTCACATGATTCAGAGTGTGACGTATTCCATTCTGTTGAGAAAAGCAGAAAGATAACCCTACTGAAATACTGGAAATCGAGAAACATATGACAAAAAAGCCAGCTTGGCATTAAATAACCAGCGTCATATACCTTTCTCCTCTCTGTTAAATTAAATTTTAGCTACAGCGTCATATACCTTTTTCCTCTCTGTTAAATTAAATTGTAGCTACAAATAATAGATTAAAACTGTAAATGCCACTTTGTTTCATCAGTTATTAAATGTATTTCCACAAAAAAACTTTGTTTCCTTTTTTAGTAGACGTAACCACACTGATCAGCCAGAAAATTATGACCACCGACCTACTATCAATATAAACCTGTACAAGCGATAGCAGCCTTGCCTGGTGAAGAATGACAGCTAATGTAACACACCCACGGTGCATGCAATAACAGTGAGCGTGATGTCCACGTGTGGAGTGGGAAGGCGCGCGATCTGTCTGAGTTTGATCGAGCGCAGACTGTGATGGCCTCGAGGCTCGGCAAGAGCATTTCAGAACCCGCACGACCTGTTGGCTGTTTGAGGACTGCTGTGGTGACTTCAACAAGTGGCGGCACCATGGGAAACCACATCCAGACTTCGTGGCGTTGTGCGGCCACCCCTCATTACAGATGTCCGTCGTCGTAAGCTGGGCAGGGAGTGAACTGTGGCGGAACTAACATCAGACTTTAATGCTGGGTAGAGTGCAAGTGTATCTGAACACACAGTGTACCGAACACTCCTAACTACGGGCCTCTGCAGCTGGCGACCCATGCATGTGTCAGTGTATACGCCACGACATCGGCAACTACGACTGAAATGGGCACGTGACCATCGGCACAGGACGTTCGCGCAGTGACAGAGCGTTGCATCGTCTGAAGAATCCTCATACCTTCTTCATCATGTTCATAGAAGGGCGCGAATTCATCGTCTTCTAGGGCAACAGCTTATTGATACTTGTATATACACTGGTTGTAGACTACATACACCCCTTCATTACGATCGTATTTCCCGCCCGCAGCAGCAATTTTCACCAAGATAATGTGCCTGTAGTATGATGGAGTTGTTCGAGGGAAACAATGAAGAGTTCCAGTCGATGTACTGGTCCCCCGACTCACCAGATCTGAACCCGATAGAACACATCTGGGATGTGACTGAACGTGGCATCAGAGCTTATTGCCCCTTCCACAGAGTTTGCAAGGATTAGGTGACTTGTGTGTGCGAATGTGGTCCCATCTCCCTCCAGCAGCCTACCAAGGGCTCATCGCTTCCATGCCATGATGTGTCACTGCTGTTAACCATGCCGAATTTGGATATTCCGCCTTTTAGGTAGGTGGTCGTAATGTTCTGTTTGATTAACGTATGTCTCTCTGACGAAAAAATTATTAATTACTTATAAACACTGAACACATTATCTTCTTTGCATCTTTTTTATGTTCTGTATAACACCTGTAAGTTGAATTTCATTTTATCTGTGTTCGTGACATTCTGTTGTCATCTGAAGATGGCCTAAGGAACCAAAAGCCAGTTCCTAAGCAAATAAATATAATTTTACAGAACATTATGAAGTGTTTACTATTTAATAATATTTCAATTAACTTTATCCAAAGCTTTGGCAGAATGTATAAAAGTAGTGTGGGTTTCTTTTCGTTGTTGCATTAGCTGTGTTATTGTCAAAATGTTGTCACTTAACAAAAGTAAGGTATCATTGGGCACGCTGGCCAAAAATTCGCTGACATCAGCGTCATAATTCCTGGAATTGTAATGTCTTTCCTGCAGATCCCAACACCGCTACCTACTCTCCCCTCGCCCTTCACCCACCGTCCCCTTTCACTCCTCCCGTGGCCAATGGCGTTACGTAACACCATCGTGCTGCTGTTACCAATCGCTGTGAAGCCATAGGCAACTGACAGATTGGCCAATGGCATACAAGTTCAACCCCCTCCCCCCTGAGAGACCGTAATTATAATTAATAATAATAATATAATAATTCGACTACATGAGCAGCATAATTTGCTGTTTGTACTTCATGTTGCTGAAAGGATGAAATGTCAGCAGTGGTGTGTATGTCATTATAGATACGTTCTATTATTGTTATAGGCAGTGATCTGAAGCAGCTGTTTCATGACGCACTATTGGCTGAACCAACACTGCAATCAATTATCGATATGCACGGAGAGGCAGCGCTTACTGATTGCCATAGACAATCCTTACATTAAAGCTTCATACAGTGACATTATTGACTATTTGCGTGAGCACAGTGAGAATATACATCGATCACAACAGTATACAAATGGTTGTATTTATCTTGTGCAATTTTCTTGCTTTTGGAAAGTCGCCTAGTGACCAGAAGGGTAAAAATGCATCAGGAAATCAAATCGGTGGTGCAGAAATAAGTTTGATATTTGATCGCATAAATTCCTATCCCCAAAACATTACTCACTACGGCACAAGAGATCAGCGTTATCTAAATAGCCAACTTAATGTCAAAATCATGCATGAGCAGTTCAGATTACGACATCTCCAAGCAAGTAATATTAAGTACGAATCTTATTTAAAAATATTCAAAGAACGTTTTTCACTTACATTTGTTCGACCACAAGTTGACACATGTGGTACTTGTGAAGCGCTTCGAAATAAATTACGAAACAAAATACTGAATGAAAAGACTAAGAGGGTTGCCGCTGCAGAAAAGATGGTTCATAAACGCAGGGATGCAAAGTTTTCTGCTCATATTCGTGAAGTACAAGTGTTGTGTCAAAAAGACGAGGATGTTGCAGGTATTGCCATAGATTTTATGCAAAATCTGTCCCTTCCTACCATTCCAGTTCAGGAAGTTTTCTACCTTCGGCAACTCAATGTTAATGTATTCAATATCCACAACCTGATGACAGCATATGCAACATTCTACGGTTATCACGAAGGTGTAGCAAAGAAGTGTCCCGATAAGGTCTGAACGTTTCTGCTAGATTACATACGAAACGAGTAGCCACCAAACATAAAATACCTGAATATATTTTCAGATGGCTACCCAGGGCAGAATGAGAGTACTATCCTCAGGTTCCTCGTGGCAGTTGCAGCATCTCAGCATTTACTCAGAATTTATCATTATTTCCGGGTCAGAGGCTATTCATTCTTACCCTGTGACAGGGACTTTGCAGTGATTAAGAGGAAAATTCGAGCATGCGATAGGATTTATAGCATCAGGCAGTTTGTAGAACTTATTGTTGCTGCAAGTACCTTTCACAAATACTAGGTTAAAGTTGTTTCAACAGAGGTTGTACTGGATTTCTAACAATGGTGGCCTACATTTTACAAACGCAATGCCTTGTCTTTGGAAATAATGAACAGCAAAGTGCTCACAATGAATGAGAAACAATCCTTCACCGTTTCAGAATGGAATTTGAATACAACGGTGAGTGTAGTGGGAACATCATTGCAAAACCATATATTGGAAGCCTGGTGACGCACACTTTTCGTTTACTTCTTGGTTTAAAAAACAACAGTAACTCTACCGACGGCTGCAGCATACGAAAAATGTGTACCACTAAGTGAGAAGAAAATAGCTTACCTCAAGAAATTGGAGCCGTATATCCCTGAAGAGCAGCTATCCTTTAACAGAGCTCTCTACAACTGGTCTTCAGTAGACAGCAGAGAGCGTGACAGTGAATAATAGTCATGGGTACAAGCAATATTTCACTAAGCTTGCTATTTACCTGATTGTAATTTGTAGTTAAAAGTAGTTGTTCAGAATCTGTAATGTACACATACAATAAGAATTTTTATAATGAGAAATAATACAGCTGATCCTCAGAAATTGTTATGTAGCCTAATAATAACAATTTTTTTATTGAACATAATAAACTTACAAATAAACTGCTGAATAACACAGACTTACATTTCTGGCAACCAACTGATTTCAGAAACAGCACATGTCCACGAACTTTGCGTATTTAAATCATTATATAATCTAATCATTACATCATTGAAAATAGTGTCTGGACATCACCAGAAACTGTGCCATTCAAAGTAAAATAGAGCTGTCAAAGAAAATAGAATACTAAGGTCCATAAACTTATTTTTCCATTTTTCTCAAAATCAACATGCATGGACTAATGCTGTTTCTGCAATCACTGATTCAAATATAGTATATACAGAAAGAAACAATGAACTATATAAAAATCTATGGTTGTGGCATTTTAGGTTCATTCTCCTCCTCTGTCAGTGTTAACATGAAATAAAGAAATGTATTTCTGCGTATAAGCATTATTTTAAACAAAAACAATTTTAATTGTACATATAATAATTATTTAAAAAAGAATTGTAAAGAACTTTGAAAGATACGTTAGTAATGATAATAAGTTATAAGTTTATTTCTTATTTTATTGTTATTATTTATAAAAGATACTGATCTATTCACTGTAAAAATTATTGTTAATAGTCTAGAGCGGAAACAATAACAACTTTTTTGTAGAACATTGTTTTTAATTTGCATATAAACATATAGTCATTCAGTTTTTCTGTATTGTGCAAATTTTCTTTTTATGAGCCTTGAATTTGCCATGAATCGTGTTCAGCCCTATAGGCGCAAGTACATACAGTCCTACAGTAAATTAAGCATCCACAGATTTTATACGAGGGTTGTCCAGAAAGTCGATCGCGCAATGGAAACCAGTGGGAAAATCCGGTAAAGCTTTGCACAGATGTGTTGGGCAGTGTCTCTAGTATGCCCGTCGATCATGTCGCGTCGCTCTTTTCAGTTTTGAGTCAACAGTGAGCACGTAAAGATGCGTAGGGAATAGCGTCTCCCTCCAAGTATGTGTCACGCAGCCCACATAACACAACTGTCGATCAGTCCCTTCTTCGTGCCAATTCTCGGCCTCACACTGCAGGGGCAATAAAGACGCTCGTGCAGCGTTTCCGATGAGAAGTGTTTGATCACCCACAATACAGTCCGTAATTGGCTCTCTCTGAGTCTCATCTCTGCTTACAAGAACCGCTGGCTATGAAGACAAAATTTTTCCACAGATAACGAGCTGCAGACCAGTGCAGATAACTGGCCGAAAGCACAGGCGGCTGCTTTCTATGAGGAGGATATTGGAAAGTTGATACAACACACGAAAAAACTCGAAGTTGGAGCGGCGTCTATGTAGAGAAGTGGGTGGAAGGTGTACCTAACTGTTGCGAATAAAACGTTTCTGGTTTTCACTGTGTCTTCCATTTCGTGACCGATCGGAACTTACTTTCTGGACAACCCTCGTACTGGTCACTAGGCGACTTTCCAAAAGCAAGAAAATTGCTTATCCTCCTTACCCTATGGTTTGTGACACCATGGATACTTACATCTCTGATCGTCCAGTGCTGGAATTAATAAAATACTGAAAATTGTTGCATCTTGGTTTACAGTTGCCTCCTTCTGATACTCTTCTTCGTCTTCTGGAAATATTACCTACAGTAATAATCCCTTGGAGATAAGCATCTTGTGCGTCCCTTGATGTCAAATGGCTCTGAGCACTATGCGACTTAACTTCTGAGGTCATCAGTCGCCTAGAACTTAGAACTAATTAAACCTAAGGACATCACACACATCCATGCCCGAGGCAGGATTCGAACCTGCGACCGTAGCGGTCACGCGGTTCCAGACTGAAGCGCCTTTAACCGCACGGCCACACCGGCCGGCTTTGATGTCATGTTGTAGAAAAGTGAAAACACTTCATTTCTTTCCTCTTCAGGAATTCTTCCAAAGCAGTTGCTACGACATCTACAAAATTACGCAGATATTTCAGTCACACAATAAATCATTAGCTCACTATTTTACTGACGTATAACCTCCCGTTTTTTTAATTCCCAGTTCTAAGTAAAGAAGGGAAAGCAGAAAGGTGGAAGGAGTATATAGAGGGTCTATACAAGGGCCATGTTCTTGAGGACAATATTATAGAAATGGAAGAGAATGTAGATGAAGATGAAATAGGAGATATGATACTGTGTGAAGAGTTTGAAAGAGCACTGAAAGACCTAAGTCGAAACGAGGCCCTGGGAGTAGACAATATTCCATTAGATCTACTGACGGCCTTGGGAGAGCCAGGCCTAACAAAACTACCATCTAGTGAGCAAGATGTATGAGACAGGCGAAATACCCTCAGACGTCACGAACAATATAATAATTCCAATCCTAAAGAAAGCAGGTGTTGACAGATGTGAAAATTACCGAACTGTCAGTTTAATAAGCAAGGGCTGCAAAATACTAACACGAATTCTTTACAGATGAATGGAAAAACTGGTAGAAGCCGACCTCGGGGAAGATCAGTTGGGATTCCGTAGAAATAGTGGAACACGTGAGGCAATACTGACCCTACGACTTATCTTAGAAAATAGATTAAGAAACGGTAGACCTACGTTTCTAGCATTTGTAGACTTAGAGAAAGCTTTTGACCATGTTCACTGGAATATTCTCTTTCGATTTCTGAAGGTGGCAGGGGTAAAATACAGGGAGCGAAAGGCTATTTACAATTTGAACAGAAACCAGATGGCAGTTATAAGAGTCAAGGGACATGAAAGGGAAGCAGTGGTTGGGAAGGGAGTGAGACAGGGTTGTAGCCTCTTCCCGATGTTATTCAATCTGTATATTGAGCAAGCAGTAAAGAAAACAAAAGAAAACTTCGGAGTAGGAATTAAAATCCATGGAGAAGAAATAAAAGCTTTGAGGTTCGCCGATGACATTGTAATTCTGTCAGAAACAGCAAAGGACCTGGAAGAGCAGCTAAACGGAATGGACAGTCTTTTGCAAGGAGGATATAAGATAAACATCAACAGAAGCAAAACGAGGATAATGAAATGCAGTCGAATTAAATCGGGTGATGCTGCGGGAATGAGAGTAGGAAATGGGAGGCTTAAAGTAGTAAAGGAGTTTTGCTATTTGGGGAGCAAAATAACGGATGATGGTCGAAGTAGAGAGGATATAAAATGTACACTGTTAATTGCATGGAAAGCGTTTCTGTAGAAGAGAAATTTGTTAACATCGAGTATAGATTTAAGTGTCAGGAAGTCGTTTCAGAAAGTATTTGTATGGAGTGTAGCCATGTATGGAAGTGAAACGTGGACGATAAATAGTTTAGACAAGAAGACAGTAGAAGCTTTCGAAATGTGGTGCTACAGAAAAATTCTGAAGATTAGATGTGTAGATAACATAACTAATGAGGAGGTATTGAATAGAACTGGAGAAAAGAGAAATTTTGTGACACAACTTGACTAGGAGAAGGGATCAGTTGGTGGGTCATATTCTGAGGCATCAAGTAATCACCAATTTAGTATTGGAGGGCAGCGTGGAGGGTAAAAATCGTACAGGGAGACCAAGAGATGAATACACTAAACAGATTCAGAAGGATGTAGGCTGCAGTAGGTACTGGGAGATGAAGAAGCTTGCACAGGATAGAGTAGCATGGAGAGCTGCATCAAACCAATCTCAGGACTGAAGACCACAACAACAATGTCCCGTATTAGAACATTACTAACTTGCAGTCCACACCAATGCTTTTCTTTGAAACTAACTTTCTACTGTAGTTTTTGTACTCTAAACCTTTAATTCGCGACCTTTTTATGATTTCACGCTGATACTCAACATTCTTTACACCTTTTTTTCCTCTTTGTACTTTCATCACCATCATGTACACTTGACAGCAAAAAAAGTGGGTCACTGCTGAATACAACCAACATAACATAGCTGTGTTGCAGGTCCTCTAAACACCAAAACCCCTTGGGGTACAGTCGTTTGACTACACACAATGGGTACCACAAGAGACTACTAAGAGACCAAAGGTCTTTATGGCAGTCAGTCTAAGCGTCAACTACTATCGTCATACAAAACATATTAGAAAGCACGTTCTTAGCGACGAGACACCCCATAACACTCATAAACTAACCTTAATTACAACAAGTGAAATTCCAAAGGTTCTGAGAAAACGGATTATTTTACATATATCGTACAGTAATCCTTAGTCAAAATTAAATACTTGAGACAATATATGGAGCTACAAAGCTGTACGGCAATTGGAAAAAAGGTTTTTGCTCTCTAAAAGGTTTTCTATCCACGTGCTGAAGGTCGCTCAACGGCGAGTGCCTCTGGAAACTGGATATGGTCGAACCAGTAGAAAAACGCGATTAACGGCAACAAGCACTCTAAGGAAATCTCAACATTAACAGCGAATCACCAGTAATACCATTGTTCTCGAAACACATCAACAGCTACGTGTACACAAATTTGAACTTTAAATGACATGACCAACGTCGTCGTTCTGGACCTGGATTCAAACCCAGCACCTATAGCCATTGCTAACCAAACTAAGCTTTATGCCTTATTGAGACGGGATCACTAGGCATAAAGAGACGTGAAGTATAGACGCTTGTACCAGTATCAATTATCAATTCAGATCCTGAAAATAAATGACGAAAATGTTTGTACTGAACTGGGAATCCTGTCATAACAGTTACAGTCCTGGAAACTACTCCCAACGACGTTTGATATGGTGTCATTCACAAGGAACAAGCTATGCTCATGTTTAAAATTGAAATGCCATCATATAAAGCTTGCGACAGGGATGCGAACCCAGCACCTAATCGGATTGTCAACGAAGTACAGTCATGCTTAAAAGTATCCGAACGACCTGGATTGCATTTCGCCTGATTCCCATGCAACTCAAAAACGCAGCTGTCTAGCAGGTCCTCTAATCGCTCCTTGATACAGTCGTTTGACTATTCAAAATGGTTCCAACAAGTCACCACGAGAAAACACTGCTCTGTATCGCAATAACTCAAGATGTAAAGCAATACCACGATACTAAATTATCAGGCAACACTTCATCACAGATAAGACTGTCCGTAAGGCTTGTAAGCTCGCATTTACTGCAATAACTGACATACCTGAAATGTTAGCACTCTCATTATTACGTCAGATAGGTAATGCACGTAGTAAGGTCGTCGTATTCATGATTTCCTCTTCAAAGTAACATACCATACTTGTTATTTAACACAAAATGTCATTAAAAATTTACGTTATTCACGAGCAGCTAGTTGAGAATATGTATGAACTTCAAATGACACGACGAACCGACTCGTTCTGCATATGGATTCAAACCCAGGTCATGCAAACTAAGATTTCGTGACTGACGGAAATTAACAGTCATTTCTGACTAGGCATAAAGAGAGTGCTATACCTAGATTTTAGACAGTATCAGTTAACAAATATCAAATTTAAATCACATAACGTAAACATTTTTAACGGACGCGAATTCCTACCCAGCATCTACTGCGCTGTTAACGAACTACGAGAGATGTTAAAAACTGCTTCTTCACAAGTAACTTACTTGAAATGCAGTGAGGTAAAGCTTTGTGCTGGACAGGGATTCGAACCCAGAACCTAATCGGATTGTTATCGAAGCACAATAAACTTTGACATATCGGATTTTCTCGGCAGTAGCTAGATGTATTAACTGAAATGACGAGACGATTTTTTCCTTGCTAGGACTCCAACCCGGCACATATCGCTGTTATATTCTAGAGAAAAGGAACGTTAAGCATGGGTTTGTTACACCAGCAACGACATGTGAGCATGTTTGAACTGGAAATAAAATGACAAAAAGTTCAGTGCTGACTAGGAATCGAACCCCACACATATCGTTGTTGACTACACATAAAGAGACGTCAGCTAACGAATTTTTCTCCACCAGCAGCTCGGAATAACATTCTTGAACTTACAGTGATCTCGCAAATAGTTCTGGAAGTCAAAAATTCAGATATCGTTAGTGTTGACAACGAATGAAAATGCATTAAAAATAAAAATTATTATCCACCAGCAGATAGGTGTTCTCATGCTAGAGCTTGATAATACATAGTGAAAAGTTTAGTGCTGGGCCAGGATTCCAACCCATTCATGCGCAATATGTGGAGATGTTGAGGAATCTTCAGTTTTGAACAAACAGCAAGTTGTAGTCGAGCTGTCTTGTCACGAAGGGATCAAATTCCGCGTTAAGGGCGGTCTAAGTTGCATTCCCAGTTCAGAACCAATTTTATCGACATACAGAAGCTCAAATAAAAGACGGAATAAGTATCCTGTGACCATACATAGGGTTTGTTTCGTCACTAGAAATAAGTAACTAGTATAAGAAAGGTTACTGATGATAGAGTTTCTACATGTCGCCACTCCTTACTTTATTGTGGTTCCACCTAACGTCTACTTGGTAGAGAAGGAATATCATGTTTAATGTGATCTTCAGACCACAATGCCATTATACCTTCTTCACTTGGCGTAGACAGAAGAGAATAGAACCTGCCGCTCCCTATAAAAAAAATCGGCAGAAGTTGGAATCAAACCCAGATCATCAGCATATGAAACTATCATCAGTCCAACAGACCACCAAACCCTCTTCTCTACGACTCATTTCTCTATCATAACACCGTTGCGGCTCACAAGATGAGAATTATGACACACAGGCTCCCTGTAGTGGTTTGCAGGATGTTCAGTACATTCATTTACTTGGTTCACCGAATCGCCATAAACTAGCTGCCTTGGCTACCCAGTGCATACATTCGACCCTATTTTGTAATCACAGAAATAAAGTAACGTAACTGCCACCTACATAGAGCTGCCAACAGTGTAGGATGCAGAAATTTAAATAGGAAGTGTTCCTTTCCATTTGAGCTATTGTATTGCGCTATCTGTTTGTTGAAACCATCGTGCAGTCCAAAAGAAATGCTGTAATTGTCTGTCTCTCAGATATCTATATCCGGCCATATGCATTATCTCACAGCACTGTGGAATGCCGAAGTGCTGGAGGAACTTTTATGCACTTCCGGAGGCGCTGAAGCTACGTCACAGCTAGTAGCGTAACGATAAGCGTCGCGCACTGTTGATAAGACGTCGTGTGTTCCATTACATTTGCTGCCACATTTTTTAAAAACGCAATTCTACTGTGTGCTGAAGTTATCAATTTAATGGAACTTTGAACATAAGTCTCTTCACTTCTCAACCCAAAATAGTCGCATGTGGAAAAAAGGCTAACTTCCGCGTCATCTTGTTCTTTTCTGGTTTAATAGACGGCCAGGCAGCAGATGCGCTCGAAGCTTTTGTATTATGTATGGGGAGAGTGCATCGTGCCAAAATAGTCAGAAAAGTATTTTCTACATTAGCTGTCGGCTGGTAGTGGCATTTTATTCTTCTTCAAACCTTGTTTGACAGCTTTAACTCAGAACAAGTTTTCTACATGCATGTAATCAATAAACTGCATGTGCACTGTCAGACTGTTATAGATAGCATCAGAGAATTCGCATGTATCGTTGATGATTAATTTCTCTCTCATGTTTAGTATTGTTTTAACAACACTAAAGGAAACCTTACGAAAACTGTGCACTGTATTGTAAGAAATGAAATAAAACTACCCACGATAACCTTACGACGAAAGTAAGTCTCTTTTAACAAAACTGAGTATCTGTACAGAAGCGTGCCTCTATCTGCCCGAATTAGTAAAACACTACTCACTTAGATTTCGATTGGGTCTGTGTTTAAATGGTATGCTGTGTCATACTCAACAGGTATGCAAACGTGGCATTACGTATTCCTAGAAACCAAGAATTTGCTTGTCAGCAGCGGAAAGAGGCGTTACCTGCTGTGCAGCATTGTAAGTTTTTCACCATTGCACTATGAGCTGAAAGTATTTTCTAACGATTTGCTTATCGATGTTTGATCTGACTGCTTGCTGCTCTTACACATAAGGGATAAAAACTTTGCATTCAGCGAGGCTGGAACCGCGAACCATAACAGTCGCGGTTCTACAGGTCAGCACGTCAACACAGAGCTAGCAGATAGATATCGTTTGCGCTTTCCTCTTACGAGGCCAATAGGGACTAGAACTCGTAAACCGCTATTTACAGGACGAGATTAGTTGCGATTGCCACGTTCAGTGACTTTGCTGGGGTGAAAACCGTAAATTTACAATCTTCTGTTACACCTCAAGCGAAAACAACTCAGGTTATTCAAAGGAAATGACACGAGAAATCAAGTGAACTTTGAAGCTTAATTCCGTGCACACCAAGAAGTAACTCGTCGATCACAGAGTTGCCAAACATACCTTGCGTTGTTGCCAAATCTCAGTTACATTACCAGCAGGAAGAAGACGAACCGAAGTGATCCTACAGCGGGCTTGGAAGTGACCATAGCTGGCGCCTCAAAGCCGCGGCTGCTACGGCCTGGAATGCGTAATGCGTCTGATACGCATTTCTGTAACTAAGTTTAGGGACTGGAGCTTAGTTACTAATAATACTCAGAACTGACTGCTACTAAGCATCATAAATCAGTAACTCTCATAGTTGTTTTTATATTTCTTTCGCAACTGTACTCAAAACCAAGAAACTCATTCACGGACGTTTTAGCACCTCGCCGATAGTCGAGCACAACAAACATATTAAAATAAAAAGAGAATGTGTGTGTGTGTGTGTGTGTGTGTGTGTGTGTGTGTGTGTGTGTGTGAGAGAGAGAGAGAGAGAGAGAGAGAGAGAGAGAGAGAGAGAGAGAGAGAGAGGGGGGGGGGGGGGTAAAAAATTGTTGTAAAGAAATTGAATACTGGTATGTAAAGAAATCTTTAATTAAAATGACTCGTTCCACATCATTACGAAATGTCGTATTCATGATCTATAGAACAAGTATTAACCTAAGCTAATCATATTGCTGACTATCCATGAAGAGTCATGAAGTACCGAAATTTTCGCCTATATCAGTAACCAAATCTGAACTTGAAACTAAAAGACGACAGTTTTTGTAATAGACCGGGACTCCTATCAAGATCCTTTCATCTCTGTTAACTAAGCGTGAAAGATGTCTGATATACCTCAATTCAGAAGTAACAAAGTGTGTATGCTTTTAAAGATGAAGCGCATGATGTGAGTCCTGCGACGGAGATACGAACTCAAGACGCAATCGGATTGTTAACTAAGTAAAATCAAATGTTACGTATCGTTTTTTCTTGCCAGCTGCTAGGTGTTTAATCTAAAATAAGGACACAAATTTTTGTGCCTGAGCGACAATCGAACCGCACTCGCCGGCCGCGGTGGCCGTGCGGTTTTAGGCGCTCCAGTCCGGAGCCGCGCTGCTGCTACGGTCGCAGGTTCAAATCCTGCCTCGGGCATGGGTGTGTAAGATGTCCTTAGGTTAGTTAGGTTTAAGTAGTTCTAAGTTCTAGGGGACTGATGACCACAGCAGTTGAGTCCCATAGTGCTCAGAGCCATTTGAACCATTTTTTTTGAACCGCACTCCTATCGTTCTTTATTGTCCACGAATATTTCTTAAATATCAATTGCTTGCTCACCAACAGTAAGATGTGTGCGTCTTTGTCCAGAAATTGTTGGCAATATGAACAGACATTAAAAATGCACGTTAATTTTCACTAGCAGGCCGGTGTGCACGTGATAGGGGTTGAAATGAAATTATGAATATTTATGTACTGGATCAGGATTCGGACCCACATATTTACCTTTGGAGAAGACTGCAGTCAAGGGAAAAGGAACGAAATGATTTAACTATACTGTTCCGAGAGATTCAGATCCTCGAAAGAGGTGATACGAATTCGAATCACAGACCAGCACCAAGTTTTTCAACGTCTCTAGTTCAATCAAGTACAAGTAAAATAAGAGCCCTGTTCCTTTAGACGGCTATCAGTTCATCAAATAAAATAAAATTTTCTAATGTAAGTAAGTTTACTGGTGACAGTATTTCTGTTTACCCTGACCTCCACCTATGTCATTTTCCAACGTAAACCGGCTCTGCCCAGTTTGGAATGAAGGAACGTGATGTTTAATGCTGATTCTGGTTTATAACAGGTTTCTCTTGAGGTTACCAGAGGTAAAGAAAATCTGTTTGTGCCTTTTAAAAGTAAATGCCTGAACCCACGCATTGCACTTGTGATAGTTCGTTCCACCAGACCATTGTGGCCACTTTTCCCAGCCCCGGGATCGTGCTGTAATGGATGATGTGCTTAGCTTACTAAACTAGTCATGGTGGGAAAAACCCGAGTCTATTAAATGGTTAAGTAGAAGCAAGCTTCTAACGTGGAGATTATGCTATTCTCATGTCAGCAGGATGTAAAGACTCTTCTAGGCGACGTAGCCTGGATTTGAAGCCATTTTGAAATATTCACTAATTCAGGAAATTTCTTAGTTCGAGAAAATCCACTGTGAAGTGTGAATTTAACGGATAATTCGATTATCACCGTCATTATTAATATCATTTTCTTCATACCGCTGCTCGAACACATGTGCTTGAAGATCATTTAATTCCTTTTGGTCATTATAGAAGTTGTTGCCCAAGAACAAGTTCTTTCCCTGTGTATGGAATCCTTTTCATGTTACTATCAAACATCAGCAATTACTCGTAGATCACATTAAAACTAAAGTAATTGATGAAGACGTTACTTGATAACGAAAACGCGCTGCTTTTCTTCATTTATTTGCGCCTAGAAATGGCTGTCGAATACTGCCAAACCAAAAGCCAAGGGATCTTACTGCCTTCCAATATACGTCGCTGTCGTTTCTTCCATATGATTTGGTCGACGTGACCTGTTTCAATTTGTGTGTGACAGAATGATTTAGAAAATCAGTTGTTTGCCTTTGCAATAAACAGAAAGATTTTCATTCTAAGCTATCCAAGTCCAAAATTTTCGCAATATTAGTTCAAATTTAGTATTCGCTTCCATAATGTAAGGAAAGTATTTCACAGTTGCAAAACCCGCATCCGACTCACTGTCCTTACACTTAGTCGCTGGCCATAAATTCTAGCTCAGTGTGACGCCAGTTTAAGTAACCTAATGTAAGGAAGACTGTTTGCCAGTGCTCTTTCTCACCGGAAAATATGCAATTCACTCATTGGGCTCCATAAGTACACTGTAACACTAATTTCTGTGTGTATGCAATGCATACGGATTGTAGAATTTAGTGGTGCTCTCTCTTCCACTTCTGTGTACAATATGCCTGACCTAAACGGGCCCTTTATCATTACAGGCCCTGGGCGCTGTATCATCATATTGACAACAGTAAGGTGCTTATACTGACAACCTCATTGTTCGTTTTACCCGATTTTGTAATCATTTAAGTAAAACAACATGACCTTCGAGTGGGAGACATTTCGTCCCCCTTTTCCTTCTGTGAAATTTGTCAGTAAGCTTTTTGCCTTCGAACCAGCGAAATGCGGCAGAGTACCGCTGGTAAACGATTTACAAACCATGATTTATGCCGTTAACACGATTTCTTTAAACACTGGCGTAGCTGAAGGAATTTAGTTTGTTCTTAAATCGTCTTATGCAGCAACTTTCACAGATATCTCAAATAGGAAAAGCTCTTTATCCAGGTACGAAGGTTGCAAAACAAATTTCCCACAGTTTGTGTCAGGTTGATCTTTTCGTCTGATAGCACTGCGTAAGTATTTTGTCTAAGAGGTATTAAAGTAGTGCTCCTGTAGCTGTGGGAATCATTGGTTGAAAACGAGTTTCACACCAGTGGGTACAGTACTGATAAATATTCAAAATGATTATCAACCTAAGTCTGCGTTCATCCACAAATTGAGGCGTATTTGTAATATTGAAGCTAGACTAGGTATCCTTGTTTTCCTTGAGTATGCATTGGTAGGCGTTTACACACACGTATACGAGGATAATCCCAAAGGTAAGGTCTCCTAAGGGACACGCAACTGCCAACGCAGGCACAAACGAGTGATCCTTAATTTTAATGGCAAGCAGAAACCACAGTGTTGGCTACATGGTGGCACGGTGATAAAGAGGAAGACTATGGATACGAAGGTCTCAGGTTCGATCCCTCACCAGTCCCACGATTTTTATGTGCCGTTTTACACATATTTCCCCTGGGGCAGTGATTTTTGATGTGAAAAATGCCGAGTTGCACTGTGGTCCGAAAGCCACGTAAAACTGTAGGTTCCCCTATTAACTGGCTAGGTAAGTCAACTCAAAAGTCGGATGAAAGCAACAGCATACCACCTCCAACAAGACCGTGCCTATTAAAGCACTGTAGTGTTCAAACCACTCTTGCGACTAATGACTGCTTTGCTTTCTATGGGTTCCAACACTAATGATCTTCGGGTTATTAACATTTTTGTGTTTTCATACTGTAGCTTTGATACCAGTAAACGTAAGTAACCGGCCGAACACTGTCACCGTTCGAGTTGTCAAGGTGGTAGACGACGATGCTGTCGACCCCATTTACAATTTTGGTCATGGCTATTCTGCGTATTTCAAGATATACTTTTATACACTTGGTACGCTTCCAAATTGATATCTGATAGAGCTGTATTCAGCAACATGAATCAGATATGTTTTCCGTGCAATATATCGGACAACACGTCAGTGCAGCGAGATTTCGTTTATGTGCTGTGCATGGTGCAAGAAATATTTGTGTTTTGCTTGCTTCTGTGATAGGTTTCACCCCACTGAATGCGAGCACGAATAGACTGTCAATAACAGGAATTACGCAATAACACACTTAAAAGTTGTATTTTTGCATTATGTATCCCGATGAAAATAACTGTAAACAGGTCATATGCCTACTTGCTTATTATCGCGCTTCTCGATGCTTTCCTCAAAAAATTAAAATGAAAATAAAAGAGAGAGAGAGAGACAGAGATAAAACAGAAATGTATTTCAAATATCAGCTCAGTGACGCCATGTTCGTCTCGTGATGTAAAGGAAGGATATGTGATTGGTAAGATCTCGTTGTACTAGCGATATGTATGGCTACGGGGTTCTTTGTTTTCTCTCTGCAAACAACTAGAACAGAATTCAGTAACAAAGTGGTAAGAACACCTACTCAGTGCGCCAATTAAACATTCAGCCATTCTTGGTTATATGTTAATCTTCTGTAATGCAGTAAACATCCTTGATTATTGATTGGTAATTACTACCATTGTTATTGTTATTCGTTACCCCACAACAGCTTTCCTATCACTCATTGCCGCCGATGCACGTAACGAATGGATCAGGATGAATGGAATGTGGGATGTTTCGTCACGGAGAATATACACATTTATCTCGGCGTCTTGTATCAGGGTAATATGAAAATCTCAATAAGAAATGACGACAATAACACCCAACTATTTCTGTCCACTTAACACCATGACGACAGACAAATTGGCGTCTCACTGTATTTTGATTACAGTTCGTTAGCCTTTTTGCGACCTCATTTTAATACCTCGTGGGAGCAGGCATAATATTTTGCTTTTTGAACACCGAATAACAACACACAAAGATAGTAGATGGAAGGATACAAAGAAAAAATCAGACTCGTGGGTGTAGAGCCAGTTCATCATAAGAAGACTAAACAAGAGGGAAACATTACGAAAGCAATGAATACGCTGGTTAGTGTACATTATTTGTATAGATCTGAAGATGAAAAAGCGCAGATCTGCACAGTGCCCGCATCTGCACTTTAGTTTCTGTCTTAATGGGCATAATTTTTAGTTTCTTCTCTTCTGAATTATCAAATGAATTGATCGTTACGTGGTACAGAATAATTAGGTAACTGAGTTTCTTTCAGCTTCCATTCGCACCAACATTTTTCTACATTCTCGTAAAATTCATGAAATTCTACTTGTATGATCACAAGACTGCACATAGATGCAATCGATTTCGAGGTGCAAAGTGTTTGTTATCTTACTTTTCGTGACAGGTTGGCAAAGTTGATTTCCAAAGACATTTTATTGTACTGAAATAATCTTTTGTAACAAAGTAACAAGGTAAGTGTTTTATTCGTATATATTTTGTGGGAAACTGTAATCGTGATGGAAGATTACACACCTGAATGTTTGACACAGCTGGTATGAGAAAACGCTGCATACTAACCAAACCCCGCGCCTCCTCTCCGTATCCTCCTATGACACGAGCACAGGATTCTCCTCCTATAACGCTACAGAGCTGTTCCTAGCACAGCTGAGAATTGGCAACATCGTCACAAACATTTGGCAACACTGTGACAGTGCAATCACTTCCGCGTATGGTACTGAACTGACTCGCTAAATTCACTTGATATTCCCTTTCCATTTGAATGACTTGTAGTATATAATCCTCACGTAAACTAAGACACTGAGACCGAAATTTCA
The DNA here is from genome assembly GCF_023864345.2 of Schistocerca serialis cubense. Classification (NCBI taxonomy): domain Eukaryota; kingdom Metazoa; phylum Arthropoda; class Insecta; order Orthoptera; family Acrididae; genus Schistocerca; species Schistocerca serialis. Next base: position 574,090,143 of record NC_064639.1, read on the forward strand.
ATTTTTTGGCTAAAGAAATGCTATGAAAGTCAGATTGCGTTGCGCTAAAAATATTGTGTGTCGGTTTAAGCACAGTAATGTATAATTGTTCAAAGGGGATGTTTCATATGGCGCCATATGAAACGATCCCTTAGAAAAATTTATGAATTATTGTGCTGATAAATCTCTTACATTATTTGATTTTCAAACAGCTGAGCAAAACTGAACGTACTCAGACATTTCGTTCTTTACCTATTCTGATCAACACTAAACTGACACGTAATATTTTTAGCGCAACGCAATCTGACTTTCAAAAATCCCTACAAACGAATGGCCCTGACTAACATTAACCTATACGTTTCACAAATCACTTACCTCACAAAAATCTTCGTTACTCGAACTACTGCAATACAGCAAGCGCCACTACTGCCAGCTAAATAAAAGAGCCTAACTACTGAAGGCACTAACTACTGACAGGCACAGTTAGCAAAAGAAAGATTTTGATAGAGAACAAACAATGTATTTACGTTAATATTGTTCAAAAGTCATATTATATATATCAGTTCATGACATCCAGTCTTACAAATTTACTCTTTCTTAATGAGACACGTCCAAATCGTCCGCTCTCAAAATCCCGCCATCTCTCTCCCCACATCCACCACTGCTGGCTGCTCACCACCAACTGCGCAACGCTACGCGCTGTTAACATCCAGCTGCCCAACACTACAATGGCAGACAACAATGCAAACTAGGCACAGACTGCACACAGCACAGCCAGTGATTTTCATACAGAGCGCTACGTGGCGTTGACGTTACCAATATGAGAACCTACACAGCCTACTTACAAAGGCAGGTAGTTCATGGCGATTCGGTGAACCAAGTAAATGAATGTACTGAACATCCTGCAAATCACTACAGGGAGCCTGTGTGTCATAATTCTCATCTTGTGAGCCGCAACGGTGTTATGATAGAGAAATGAGTCGTAGAGAAGAGGATTTGGTGGTCTGTTGGACTGATGATAGTTTCATATGCTGATGATTTGGGTTCGATTCCAACTTCTGCCGATGATTTTTGATAGGGAGAGGCAGATTCTATTCTCTTCTGGCTACGCCAAGTGAAGAAGGTATAATGGCATTGTGGTCTGAAAATCACATTAAACATGATATTCCCTTTCTACCAAGTAGACGTTAGGTGGAACCACAATAAAGTATGGAGTGGCGACATGTAGAAACTATCACCAGTAACCTTTCTTATACTAGTTATTCATTTCTAGTGACGAAACAAACCCTGTGTATGGTCACAGGACACTTATTCCATCTTTTATATGAGCTTCTGTATGTCGATAAAATTGGTTCTGAACTGGGAATGCAACTCAAACCGCCCTTAACGCGGAATTTGATCCCTTCGTGACAATACAAAATGGTTCAAATGGCTCTGAGCACTATGGGACTCAACATCTGTGGTCATTAGTCCCCTAGAATTTAGAACTACTTAAACCTAACCAACCTAAGGACATCACACACATCCATGCCCGAGGCTGCAACTGCAGCAGTCGCGCGGTTCCGAACTGAGCGCCTAGAACCGCGAGACCGCCGCGGCCGGCCGTGACAATACAGCTCGACTACCACTTGTTTGTTCAAAACTGCAGATTCCTCAACATCTCCACATATTGCGCACGAATGGGTTGGAATCCTGGCCCAGCACTAAACTTTTCACTATGTATTATTAAGCTCTAGCATGAGAACACCTATCTGCTGGTGGATAATAACTTTTATTTTTAATGCATTTTCATTCGTTGTCAACACTAACGATATCTGACGTTTTTGACTCCCAGTGAGACACAGAACTATTTGCGAGACCACTGTAAGATTAAGGATGTTATTCCGAGCTGCTGGTGGAGAAAAATTCGGTAAGTGTCGTCTCTTTGTGTGTAGTCAACAACGGTATGTGTAGGGTTCTATTCCTAGTCAGCACTGAACTCTTTATCATATTATTTCTAGTTCAAACATGCTCACATGTCGCTGCTGGTGTAACGAACCCATACTTAACGTTCCTTTTCTCTAGAATATAACAGCGATACCTGCCGGGCTGTATTCCTGGGAAGGAAAAATTAATGTTTCGTCTCGTCATTTCAGTTAATACATCTAGCTACTGCTGAGAAAATCCGCTATGTCAAAGTTTATTGTGCTTCGATAACAATCCGATTAGGTTCTGGGTTCGAATCCCTGTCCAACACAAAGCTTTACCTCACTGCATTTCAAGTAAGTTACTTGTGAAGAAGCGGTTTTTAAAATCTCTCGTAGTTCGTTAACAGGGCAATAGATGCTGGGTAGGAATTCGCGTCCGTTAAAAATATTTACGTTATGTGATTTAAATTTGATATTTGTTAACTGATACTGTCTAAAATCGAGGTATACCACTCTCTTTATGCCTAGTCAGGAATGACTGTTAATTTCCGTCAGTCACGAAATCTTAGTTTGCATGACCTGGGTTTGAATCCATATGCAGAACGAGTCGGTTCGTCGTGTCATTTGAAGTTCATACATATTCTCAACTAGCTGCTCGTGAATAACGTAAATTTTTAATGACATTTTATGTTTAATAACAAGTATGGTATGTTACTTTGAAGAGGAAATCATGAATACGACGACCTTACTACGTGCATTACCTATCTGACGTAATAATGAGAGTGCTAACATTTCAGGTATGTCAGTTATTGCAGTAAATGCGAGCTTTCAAGCCTCACGGACAGTCTTATCTGTGATGAGGTGTTGCCTGATATTTGTAGTATCGTGGTATTACTTTACATCTTAAGTTATTGCGATACAGTGCAGCGTTTTATAGTGGTGATTTGTTGGAACCATTTTCAATAGCCAAACGGCTGTACCAGTTTGCGATTAGAGGACCTGCTAGACAGTTGTGTTATGTATGTCGCATGGGAATCAGGTGAAATGCAATTCAGGTCGTTCGGATACTTTTGAGCACGACTGTAAATAAAATTAGAAGTTAAATATCAAATGTTTTCACCAATAGCGAAATGCTGGAACCTTAATTGACGATAGAATTGTTTTTGCCTGACTGGGATTCGAACCCAGCATCTAGTACCGTCGTTTTCTAGCCAGGAAGAGACGATAAACAGCTATTGTTGGTTCACTAGTAACGAGATGGTCGCATGTTTAGCTAGACATCAGGCGACGAAAAGTTCTGTGCTGAATGGAATTCAAACCCCGCACTCGTGGTGATGAAGAAACTTTCACTATCCAATTCTTTTCCAATAATAGCTAGGAATGGCATGTTTGTACTTTCAATGATGTTATGGAAAATACTCTACTGGCTGGAAGTTGTTGTCGTCGTTGGTGATCACAACGAACACAACGTCAAACCCAAATCCGTTTTCACCAGTAGGATGGAGAGGAATATTTGAACTTGAAAAGATGTAAGGAAATGTTTGATCTTGTAATGTGTTAAAAAGCTCATCATGTGGCTGTGAGTTGAAACGAACATGTTACAGCCTACAACGCACGAAGAGACGTTGAAAATGCAACTATTTATCACCAGTAGTTCGAAGTGCACATGCTAGGGCTTGAAATGAAGTAATGAATATTTTGTGCTGATCAGGATTCGAAACCAGATAGGTGCCTTTCGAGGACGCCTAGAAGAGTTTGCAATCTTCGGGAACACAGTGAAATCGAATTCTAATCCCAGTCCAGCACCACAATTTTCAACGTCTCAGTTTCAAATAAAGTAAGAGCCTTGTGAACTTACATGGCCATTGGTTCATTATATGAAATACGTTTTCTAGTTTACGACGGCTTGCTGGTGACAGAGTCTCTGCCTTACGGGGTTTCTCCATCTGTCACAGCTCAAACGAATGCCCAGTCGGCAGCGAAAGGATGTTATCTTTACTGCGGATATTGAACTACGGAGCTTACTGGCGTTCTGCACTAGGCGTTACTAGGGATGAAGGAGAGCTTCTTGTGTGTGTTAAAAATCTACGCCTGACGTGAGATGTGAACCTACACGTTTTACACATCAATACAAGATTAATCCACCAGACCACGGAACGCCCTGCCAAGCACATAATTATGAATTGCAGAGTATTCATTTAGATGTAGATGCAGATGTCAAGGGACGCGTAACAGGAAGGAGGGTGGGATCTGGGAATGGATAGAAGTGCAGAAGTGCAAAATATAAGCGTGTGATGCATGCAAAGTATTGCTTACTTAGATGTGTGCCACAGTTCGTTTTATCTTAGGACCGAGAGATAAGGAAGGACTGTTCTCAGAACGAAGAATGGGTTATAGGGAAGGGGAGATCAAAGAATACGGTTTTATACGTGGTGAGAGGAATGATAAAGAGTAAAGACAGAAGCAATTAAAAGAGAAAATGTAGTGTCATTGGAAACCGCTAGATTTGTTTACAAAGTTTTGGGGGAGTGTAATAGAAGGGCACTTGCGGCGATAGTGTCAGAGAGAGAGTGTGTGAGAGAGAATAGAAGAGATATTAACAACGAGTAAACATAAATGTTCAAATGTGTGTGAAATCTTATGGGACTTAACTGCTAAGGCCATCAGTCCCTAATCTTACACACTACTTAACCTAAATTAGCCTAAGAACAAACATATACACCCATATCCGACGGAGGTCTCGAACCTCCGCCGGGACCAGCCTCACAGTCCCTGACTGCAGCGCCCCAGACCGCTCGGCTAATCCCGCGCGGCGAGTAAACATAATATGAAATCGTTGGCGTATTGTGTGGAGGACGGAGGGTGTATTCATGGATGGAGTGGAAGAGAAAGACGTATCTGAAATAACAAAAACTACTGTGACAGAGTCCATCTACGCTGATTAGTTTGTAAGTATGTAGACAGGGTATAAATGAAATTAAAATAGAATACTTAACAAACTGTATATTCAAAAGAAACCCACTTGAATTAAAAGGGCAACTCAAAGGAAAGCTAACCCATATTGTATCTTTTCTGTTGCCACGCGATCTTCCACTAGCTCACAATGAGGAAAAATGACGAAAAAGAAGACATAACAAAACATTTTAAGAATCTAATATTTTATCCAGAATCCTTCATTATTTTGTACTTCTATCACGCGTCTTGGCATAGAATGTATAAGCCGTCGGACGTAACAGCCTGAAGAAGCAACTTCCTCCCAGACTTCCAGGACGCAGTCCCAGAGAGCGTCCGCAGTAATTGGTTGGTTTCGTGGCCAGTTCTCTGTTAATGTTCTGGCGACCTCAGCCCACATGTTTTCCATGGAGTTCATATCAGCCGCCCGTGGCGGCCAGTCCATGACGTTGACGCCAATCGTGGAGAGCCGCTGCTGAACAAATGCTGACTTTTGAATGGGAGAATGGTCCTCTTGCAATGTGACGTCCCCTTCTGCGTACAGCAATCGCACTGACGGAAGCATCACATTTTCCAATATGTGGGCATACGCGCGCTGTCCAGAGTTCCTTCTATCCTGTGAAGAATTCCCGCCCCTCTAGCAGAAATCCAACCCCAGCAGGTAACAGATAGCTGGCCACTTCTTCTCGTCGTGGTTACATATTCGCGTCGATGGCAAGTCCCCTGCGGCCTGTAAACGATTCGTGGACCGTCGCTATTGGTGGAAAACACCTTCTCATCAGTGAAAATGACGTTGTCCCACGACGCTCTCAGATGGAGCTCCGCAAATGCTAGCCGGTATAAAACGTTGTCTTCGCTGAGCTCTTGTTTCACGGCGGATCGTCGTGCATGCAGTCCAGCGTCCCTCAGCCTTCGGCGAATCGTGTCACTGGAGCCGGGGAAGTTGGTCTCCCGCCGCAACTGCTTCGCGTTCAGAAAGGGATTTTCTCTGCTCCTAGACACTAGGTCCCTGTCTTCCTGCTGTGAGATCACTCTCTTCCTGCCTGAGCCAGGAGCCCTGTTGGTGGTGCCTCTTTCAAGGCAGATCCTCCACCATCTCGTTGCAGTGGTATGTGTACGCCATACCGTCTGCCAGCTTCTCTGATGGAACATCCTCCTTCCTCAATGAGAGCGACGACTCTACCTCGGCCGGCCGGAGTTGCCGAGCGGTTCTAGGCGCTTCAGTCTGAAACCGCGCGACCGCTACGGTCGCAGGTTCGAATCCTGCCTCGGGCATTGATGTGTGTGATGTCCTTAGGTTAGTTAGATTTAAGTAGTTCTAAGTTCTAGGGGACTGATGACCTCAGATGTTACGTACCGTAGTGCTCAGAGCCATTTGAACCATTTTTTGACTACCTCGAATAGACCTCTCCCAGTGAGCCATTACGGCAAACAGCCTGACGTGTATTTCTGCTTGCCGCTCTTATACCGATTCCAGGAGAGGAGGTAAACATATTTACGTCAAACGGAGCGGCATAGGCATGCGGCGCAGCCGTGCTGGCTCGTCCCGGGCTGTTGGCCCACCAACGCCACCGCCAGCTCGCTGGCAAAGAAAAATCGCGCGAACACAGAGATGATATTACACAACAGGCTAGCCAACGTTGGCTGCAGAAATAGCACTAGTCCTGGACAAATGTTCTTTCTCCTCTCACTCATAACGTCGGGATCTTGTTTGTCCCATTAAGAATGATCGACAAATGTTGTTTCTGCATTCATTCGATAGAGGGAACGCCATAACATGGAAATCAGCTCGTAACTCAATTTAACCAGCCTGGCTGGCCCGTAGCTCGCGAGCCGCGGCTAGTACAGACGCGGGCCGCACGGCCACGATCAGCCCTTCAAGGATCAAAAGTTACACCTAACCTACCCAAGTCTGTAGTACAAACTAACGCAGCTACAGCTATTATGCTATAACATGTGCAGGCACACCTACAGTTGACAATTTATTCAAATATTTGACGAACAATACTTTCAAAAATACATTAATTTTAAACATAGCTACCACAAAATATTTCACCTAGCTAGCAATAGCATGACGCAGGAAACTATACATTCTTGTAAGCGCTGTGCATTAGATGTAGCCTTAAGAAAACCTGTATTCAACCACGACAACTAAGTGGAATGTAAGAGTAAACAGGTTTGGCGGCAGCTTCTCCAAATAATAGTATATACTTAGTATATAATACACGTTTTGTGCACTTATACCATGTACTCAGTGTCTCTGAAACAATACGTGCTGCACGACGGAAATTACTTTCTGCTGAGGCACTTCATTTACATCTCAATGATACACGACTACTAAAGAACATTGCTCTTTACGGCAGTCAATCCACTTGTAAATTAACTTCATGATACCGCAGATATTAGGCAACACGTTACTAGGGATGAGTAAGGCCTTAAGGTTTGCAACTAAACATGCTACTCCTAGCTACTACTGAATATGAAGTTGATTATTAATGTGTCTTCATAACCATGTGTGCAGCGCTCGACTCTCAGTCAGCATAGACGTTTTCGTCACCTTATTTCTAGTTAAACGTGTGCACATCTCGCTGATGGTGGACCAACATTGGACATTTCTCGTCTGTTCCTGGTTAGACAACGACGGCGGTAGGCGCCGGGTTCGAATCCCGGTCAGGCAATACAACTTCAGTCGTCATTTAAGGTTCCAACCCCACTGCTGGTGACAAACTGTGATATCTACATTCTGATTTTACGTACTTATTCAACAATCCGATTAGGTGCTGGGTTCGCATCCTTGTCCCCAGCATTACACGATGGCATTTCAATTTTAAACATGTGCATCCTTTACTCCTTGACAATGCAACACTACACACCGTCTTTCGAAGTTAATTACCAAGAAGGTAATTGTCATGTTACGGTTCCTGCTTTCGTACAAACATTATCCTCATTTACGTTCAAATTGAGAATTGATAACTGATACTGGTGCAAATGTCAATATTTGACGTCTCTTTCTGCCTAGTGATCGAGTCTCGATAAGGCACAAAGCTTTGCTTGGTTAACAATGGCTTTACGTTCTGGGTTTGCATCCGGATCCAGAACGGAGACGTTGGTCATGTCATTTAAAGTACAACTTCGTGTGCAAGTAACTGTCGATGAGTGATGTGAACGATGATATTACTTGTGATTCGCTGTTAATGTTTGGATTTCCGTAGAGTGGTTGCTGCCGTTAATCACGTTTTCTTGTAACTGCTTAGTATTACGTAAAGTTGATGTGAAATCACTCCCCATTGAACGTTGAACGACGTTCAGCATGTGTTGGGTAAACCTTTTAGACAGCAAAGAACTTGTTTCCAATTGCCATACAACTTTATAAATCCATATACTGTCTCAAATATTTAATTGTGCCTAAGGATTACTGAACGATTTATGTGACAAAACTAGTTGTCCCATAACATTTGAAATGTCACTTATTGTAATTAAGTTTAGTTTACAAACGTTAAGGACTGTCGGATCTCTTCTGTACTATTGTGGTGTTACTTTACATCTGGACGGACTGTCATAAAGACTGGTGTTCCCTAGTAGTCTCTAGTGGTACTCATTGTGTGTCTTACAACGACTGTACTGTGGAGGGTTGCGACTATGTGCAACACAGATATGCTATGTTGGTTGCATACATTCAGGTGCAGCCTACACGTTGGAATTCAGGGGTGACCCACTTTTTTTGCTGTCGAGTGTACATCCATTTCTTCCCTGTTCAACATTGCTGTGCTTCACAAAGAAAAATCGCGCGAACACAGAGATGATATTACACAACAGGCTAGCCAACATTGGCTGCAGAAATAGCACTAGTCCTGGACAAGTGTTCTTTCTCCTCTCATTCATAATGTCGGGATCTTGTTTGCCCCATTAAGAATGATGGACAAATGTTGTTTCTGCATTCATTCGATAGAGGGAACGCCATAACATGGAAATCAGCTCGTAACTCAATTTAACCAAAAAATGGACAAGTGTTGTTTCTGCAATCAGTGATTCATTTACACTGTACAGGTGAATAACAGTAGCTTCCAAAAAAGACTGCTTGTATGCATAAATACATTTTTTCACACAAGTACTAATAGAGGATAAGAAAGAATCTAAAATACTCTGGTTGTGGATTTTACAACAGTTCATTATTTTTTCTGTATATAAGTTTCTATATACCGATTGATAATAATATAATATTAATAAATACTAATAACAGTAGGTAAAGAAGGCAGAACCCCTCCTCCCACATACATATATACAATACATACCAGCACTAGAATTGTGTGCACAAATTTTTTACAGTTTGCACCTGCACAGTGTGCAATCATTTGTGCACACACACACACACACACACACACACACACACACACACACACACACACAGGTACACATAGTGTGCAATCTCTCTCTCTCTCTCTCTCTCTCTCTCTCTCTCTCTAAAACAAATAGCGTGAAGTTCCCAGTTCTGTTCACACAGATGACGTATTTGTCATCATGATGCAATAGGCTTTTAGTTGCAGAGCTGCATGTACCTCATGATCTCATGACTGAAAGAGTACTTGACTCACTACAGTTGGACAAATACTTGGTTCAAATGGCTCTGAGCACTATGGGACTTAACAGTTATGGTCATCAGTCCCCTAGAACTTAGAACTACTTAAACCTAACTAACCTAAGGACATCACACAGATACTTGTTTTAGTCCACAGTCATGAGAGCCTCTGAGGCCCTTAAGTCCATGTTTGGGTGACACCTACATCCACACATGTATGCACACGTTTTCTGATCTGAGCCTCACAAACGTCACAATCTGTGAGGCAGTTGCCTCATCTTTCATCAGACTTATAACTTTCTTGTTCAAAGGTGTTACCCTATAAGATTTATCAGCAACAGTCTTGAATTCCTTGCGATTGTACTCAGTTACTGAATGCGGATAGCAGCCTTTTCCCCAGTAGAAGAGATGAAACTGTCTGTGTCCATATAAAGTAATTTGGGATAAGTGAAGTTTGGTTTTACAAACTCATAGTGGAATTGGTAAATTTGGGGTTTGGAGATGTCCAAAATACACATACAGTTACAGACAGGCTTTGAGGCTTTGTGAACTCCATTGAAACCTTAGCCATCTCCACGGCGACTAGTCCTTCATTTATTGGGGCCTGCTTAAAATCTGCCTGGTGATGTAATCTCTTGCACCATAGCACCCATCTCATAGAAATACTAAATGAACTTCATAGTTGTTTCAAACATTTTCCATGGTATATATGACTTAGTCCCCGCTGATGCTGCATTCCCTAACATAACAGTTCGTTATTATATGATTTAAACAACAACCGTATATACTGAAAGCAACTAACGCACGTCTCAACAATAAGTACATATTAGCAAGCGTGTTGGGTGTCAGGAGGCAGTAATCGAAGTACGTAAAATGGTTCAAATGGCTCTGAGCACTATGGGACTCAACTGCTGAGGTCATTAGTCCCCTAGAACTTAGAACTAGTTAAACCTAACTAACCTAAGGACATCACAAACATCCATGCCCGAGGCAGGATTCGAACCTGCGACCGTAGCGGTGTCGCGGTTCCAGACTGCAGCGCCTTTAACCGCACGGCCACTTCGGCCGGCGAAGTACGTAAAAGCTCCGCCTTCGTAAATGCGTTTTGGTGGCCCCAACAGGTGGTAGTGAGGCATGCGAAATCTCAGATAGGGATATCTGGAAGGATATTTACAGTTAATGGCGCTTGCTTTACAGCCAAGGGTCAACTGCCGATAATATATGTCAAAACTATTTTTAATGTAACTCTGGGACAATACGTCCCAAAATAAATTTGAAAATGTAATAGATGTGAAAGCGACTTTTTTTATTTCCTACCCAAGAGCGTTTGATGGGCTATTACAGGCCTTTGCTCTTTTCACCCAAATATCCAAGTAAGAGGGAGTGTGGCATAGGGTCTCTCATTTGGGATTATTTGGAGGGGATTTCCAATTTCAGCATTCGTCCTTGATCAGACTGAGGGACTGAACATATTTTTAATTCTGGGCAGATAACTTCCAAAGTCAGTAAAAATTCCGAAAAAAGTCATACATCTTTATTTTTATTCTAAAATATGATGTAGTGCGTTCCGAAAGAAAGTTATTGTCAGTCGTTACGAAAAAGAATATAATATTACAGGAAATTATCAAGAAATACATTCATCTGTGGAAACAGTCAGAAACACTATAATATTTACACTGAAGTAAAATGTATGAACGTTCTCAAAGTTTATCGATGCATGTGATACATATTTTATTGCAAAATCACGTACGCGCGTATGTGCAGAACGCAGCATTTCGAGCAGATTTTCTGCTTGCTATTGTTTTCACTTGTGGTCAGCAGACGAGGCTATTACACAGGAAATTCTATACTTTTTTCAGTGAGTAATTTTTTTGTAAGTGCAGTGATAAAATAAATGAAAATCCTCCTTTTTGCACTGGTGTTGAGAAAATCTTTATATCTAATGACAGCTTCTTATTGTAGAAATACAATGAAACAAAGAAAGTATAAGCGTGCCTCCTCTAGATATGCTGTGCCATAATAAGGTACCACTATAAATGTTAAATTCTGAATTTATAAGTTTTACGTGAATGTACTTATAATTTTACTTTCGACATCTGTACGTATCCCCTTAATTCGTGAGAGTATTACACATGTTTGATTTGACTGCACCTTTTGTATTATTTCAGGATGCCAGGAAGGACGGGGTTGAAAGAAGAGCCACATGGATCGGAGCAGTTGCGCCAGCCGCTAACAGTGAGGACTGTAAAAGCCGTTTCGTATCTTTGCAGTCGCGCTATTGAGGAATAGCTTCCCTCATTACTGTGTCAACTGCGCGAATCACTTCATGTACGACCCACAGTAGCTTGTCAAAGCAAGTCACATCCATTCTGACGAAATTCGTAAACTTCTGGGAATCTTGGGCGTCAACTCCTACCTTAACAGCGAGTATACATCCGTGCGTTCACCCCTTCTTCCCAGCCAGAGACAAATACAATTCCTACTCACGGCATTACGTCGTCATTCTGCGCTTCTCATAACAACTAAGGCGGACACACTCACGGCAGACGCTGCGCCCTCCATGTCTAAAACGCTTTCGATTCATTTACTTGTAGCAGAATGACACAAAACGAATACTTTAGTTCATAATTCTGTATAATTATAACGTAAGTTCATTCTAACCGCTCAGATTAACAACAACTGTTTAATAAATACGAACCTATTCCTCTCAGTAGTATCACTATGAGTAAAAAGCAGCTATAGTTTCGAATGTGTTCCCTTGGGGCACTGGTGTGACTTACACGTTAGGTGTATCGTGTTACAGGGCTAACGAAAAAGTTACCAGTTCCAGACTTGTACGCTTGGGGCTCTGGTCCAGGCTTGTATACGATAAGTGTGTCGTGTAATACTGGCTTAAGGAACGAGCACTAGGTTGTGCCTTCTATGATCCGAAAATATACATTTGTACCGTCACGACGATAGGTTAGACCTTAACTTTCGTGGCTGTATTATGAGAAAAAAAATGACGCTTGTGTTCGGGCCAAGACCGTATTTACAGTGTGGTGACAAAAGTCATCGGATATCAACGTGCACATATACGGATAACGGTAGTATCGTGTAAACCAAGTATGAAAGAGCAATGCATTGGCGCAGCTGTCGCTTGTATTAAGCTGAGTCATGTGAAAACGTTTCCGACGCGCGACGGGAATTAACAGAATTTGAACGCGGAATGGTAATTTCAACTAGATGCATGGGACATTCCATTCTGGACATCGTTACAGATTTAAATTTCAGGCATTACCTCTCACCAGTGACAACACAGTGGCCGATTGCTCTCACTTAACGACCGTGAGCTGCGGCATCTGCATAGAGTTGTCAGTGCTAACAGACAAGCAACTTAGTGTGAAATAACCGCAGAAATCAATGTGGGACGAAATATGGCGTTAATGGGCTTGGCAGCAGACGACAGCCCCGAATGCCTTTGCTAACAGCGCGACATCGCCTGCAGCGTCTTTAACGAGCTATGGCGACAGACGACCAACGCCAGTGCTTTTGCTGACAGCACGACATGCCTGCAACGCCTCTTCTGGGCTCCTGACCATATTGGTTGGACCCTATGGGACTAGCAAACTGTGGCCTTGTCAGATGAGTCGCGGTTTCAGTAAGCAAGAGCTGATGGTAGGGTTGGGGTGTGGCACAGATCTCATGAAACCATGGAGTCAAGTTACCAATAAGGTACCGTACAATCTGGTAGTGGGCTGTGTTTACATGAAATCGACTGGGTCCTCTGACCCAATCATTGAATGGAAATGGTTGTGCTGCGCTACTTGGAGACCATTTGCAGCCATTGTGGACCTCACGTTCCTAAACAACGATGTAATTTTTATGGATGACAATGTGACATGTCACTGGGCCACAGTTTTTCGTGATTGGTTTGAAGAAAATTCTGGACAACTCCAAATCACCCGACATGAATCTCACCGAACATTTATGGGACATAATCGAGAGGTCGGTTCGTGCGTCAAGTCCTCCACTGGCAACGTTTTCGCAATAATGGACGGCTATAGGGGTAGCATGGCTCATTATTTCTGCAGGCGACTTCCGATGACTTGTTGAGTCCATGCTACGTGGAGTTGTTGCACTACGCCGGGCAAAAGAGGTCCGACACGATATTTGGAGGTATCCTATGACTTATCACCTCAGTGTATTATGATGACAAATGTACAGGATCTTTTGCACATATTCATGCATGGTCTGTCGATTTATCTCTGCAATATCCAAACTCGCTCGTGACTTACAACGTCGACAGACGTAACGGTGTTCCGAAAGGATAGTCTAAACACGGTTGGCGGTGGCGTGTTTGTTGCTGTTAGAAGTAGTTTAACTTGTCGCGAAATTGAAGTAGATACTTCCTGTGAGTTAGTATGGGCAGAGGTCATCGTTGGCAACCGGAATAAGATAATAATTGGATCCTTTTACCGACCTCCCAGTTCAGATGATACAGTTGCTGAAAGGTTCAAAGGAAACTTGAGTTTGATTTCAAACACGTACCCGACTCATACGATAATACTTGGTGGTGACTAAATTGCCCTCGATATGTTGGCGAAAATACATATTTAATTCCGGAGGTACGCATAAAATATTCGAAATTGTGCTAAACGCATTCTCTGAAAATTATTTCGAGCAGTTAGTTCATGAGGCCATGCGAATAGTAAACGGTTGTGAAAAAACACTTGACCTCTTAGCAACAAATAATCCTGAGTTAATAACCAACATCAAAACCGATATAGGGATTAGTGAAGACAGCGTTGTCGTAGCTACACTGAATATTGTAATCCCCAAATCCTCGAAAAATAAGCGAAAAATATACCTATTCAGAAAAGCAGATAAAAATTAACTTGACGCCTTCCTGAGAGACAGTCTCCAATCATTCCAAATTAATAATATAACTGTAGACCAGATGTGGCTTAAATTCAAAGAAACTGTGTCGTCAGCAATTGAGAGGTTTGTACCAAATAAACTGACAAACGACGGAGCTGATCCTCCTTGGTACACAAAACGGATTAGAACACTGTTGCAGAAACAACGAAACAAACACGACAAATTTAAACAGACGCAAAATCCCCCAGATTGGCGATCCTTTACAGAAGCTCGAAACTTAGCGCGGAGTTCAATGCGAGACGCCTATAACAGTTTCCACAACGAAACTTTGTCTCGAAACCTGGCAGAAAATCCAAAGAGATTCTGGTCGTATTTGAAGTATGTTAGCGGCAAGAAACAATCAATGCCTTCTCTGCGCGATAACAATGGAGATACTATAGAAGACACTGCTGCCAAAGCAGATTTAGTAAACACAGCCTTCCGAAATGCCTTCACAAAAGAAGACGAAGTAAATATTCCATAATTCTAATCGAGAGCAGCTGCCAACATGAGTAACCTAGAAGCAAATATCCTCGGAGTAGTGAAGCAACTCAAATCACTTAATAAAAGCAAGTCTTCTGGTCCAGACTGCATACCACTTAGGTTCCTCTCGGAGTGTGCTGATGCATTAGCTCCATACTTAACAATCATATACAACCGTTCGCTCGACGAAAGATCCGTACCCAAAGACTGGAAAGCTACACAGGTCACACCAATATTCAAGAAAGGTAGTCGGAGTAATCCACTAAATTACAGGCCCATATCTTTAACGTCGATATGCAGCAGGATTTTAGAACATATATTATATGGGTTTAGAACATGGGTTTAGAAAACATCGTTCGTGTGAAACAAAACTAGCTCTTTATTCACGTGAAGTGCTGAGTGCTACTGACAAGGGATTTCAGATCGATTCCGTATTCCTGGATTTCCGGAAGGCTTTTGACACTGTACCACGCAAGCGGCTCGTAGTAAAATTGTGTGCTTATGCAATATCGTCTCAGTTATGTGACTGGATTTGCGATTTCCTGTCAGAAAGGGCACAGTTCGTAGTCATTGACGGAAAGTCACCGAGTAAAACAGAAGTGATTCCAGGCGTTCCCCAAGGTAGTGCTATAGGCCTATGCCGTTCCTTATCTGTATAAACGATTTGGGAGACAATTTGAGCAGCCGTCTTCGGTTGTTTGCAGTTGACGCTGTCGTCTGTCGACTAATAAAGTCAGCAGAAGGCCAAAACAAACTGCAAAACGATTTACAAAAAGTATCTGAATGGTACGAAAAGTGGCAGTTGACACTAAATAACGAAAAGTGTGAGGTCATCCACTTGAGTGCGAAACGAACTCGTTTAACTTCGCTTACACGATAAATCGGTCTAATCTAAAAGGCATAAATTCAACTAAATACCCAGGTATTATAATTACGAACAACTTAAATTAGAAAGAATGTATAGAAAATGTTGTGGGGAAGGCTAACCAAAGGCTGCGTTTTATTGGCAGGACACTTAGGAAATGTAACAGGCCTACTAAGAGACTGCGTACACTACGGCCCTCCGAAGTGGCCGAGCGGTTCTAGGCGCTGCAGCCTGGAACCGCGCGACCGCTAAGGTCGCAGGTTCGAATCCTGCCTCGGGCATGGATGTGTGTGATATCCTTAGGTTAGTTAGGTTTAAGTAGTTCTAAGTTCTAGGAGACTGATGACCTCAGAAGTTAAGACCCATAGTGCTCAGAGCCATCTGAACCTACACTACGCTGGTCCGTCCTCTTTTAGAATACTGCTGCGCGGTGTGGGATCCTTAGCAGGTAGGACTGACGGAGTACATCAAAAAAGTTCAAAGAAAGGCAGCACGTTTTGTATTATAGCGAAATATGGGAGAGAACGTCACAGAAATGATACAGGATTTGAGCTGTAAATCATTAAAAGAAAGGCGTTTTTCGTAGCGAAAATATTTTGTGCACACCGACCTGCATAGGGCGGAACGATCACCACGATAAAATAAGGGAAATCAGAGCTCGTACAGAAAGATACAGGTGTTCATTCTGTCCGCGCGCTATACGAGATTGGAATAATAGGGAAATGTGAAGGTGGTTCGATGAACCCTCTGCCAGGCACTTAAATGTGATTTGCAGAGTATCCATGTAGATGTAGATGTAAAACACTCTGAAATGCTAGGAGAATAAAGACTGTGAAGACATCTCGCGCACTTTGAAATGCACAGTGGGCGCCTCGGAATGATAAGTAGCTACAGCGAACGCGCCGCGCTCGGACGCCTATGCTCCACGGTGGCGGCGCGGGCACGCGATGGGTGGCGGCCGGCGCCTGTGGCGGGCTTGGGGAAGTGGGTGGCTGGCTGCCAGCCGGGCGCAGTTCCCTTCTCCGGCGCCCGGCCGCCCGCTAACGATCCCATCGCGGCCAGTAATGACGCCACGCTACGTACACGCGTCCCGAATTAACAGAGTTGCGCCCGCCGGTAATCGGCTTATGTCTCGTAAATAAAAGACGGGCCGATCGATTGCCGAGGAGCTGTTTAGAGCCGCGGCAAGATTTAGCGGCTGGCGGGCGGCCAGATTGCTTCCGGAGCAGAAAGGACGCCGGCCGGAGGGCGGAATCCGATGGAGGTGACGTCAGACGGTTTCTTCCTCTGGCAGTCTGCAATGGAGCCGGCCGGGAGTTATTACGGGCGTACTACACCACAGTCGCCTGCGGCGGAGCGACGCTGATTTAGCGACTCCATCGGAAATCGCTTTCGCGACGGCTAGGAGCGAGCTGAAATACGGTACGTCCAACAGGCCCCGAGGCGACTATTGGCAGCCGGAGAACTACCTAATTTCTTTTTTCTCGTTAAAGGGTAGGGGATGACGAATATCGCAGAAATGCGTCTTCCAGCTCCAAGAGACCAACCCGTGTCGGCTGCCTCACCTCACGAGAGCAATATTGTATCGGTACAGGATAATGTAACTGAAAAGTAGTTTATCATCTAACATTAGTTATAAAATTCTGCGGTACATGATATTGGCATCATATTCCGATAATAGCAAATTCAACGCTTATCTTACCTAAGTTCTCACCATTCACATTTACTGAACATATGGCTGCACATCATAAACCATCCGCCACTTTGTTTTTCATTTTAATTAGTAGTCTTCCGACTGGTTTGATGCCTACCTTCCTCTCTTTTCATATGGTGCTCAACATTTCAGCTCCATAGTCTGTTCCTGTCGCAAAATCTATAATCTGTTCCGTAAAATTTTGGTCTTGCTCTATTTATGATTATTCTTCTACGAGGTGGCATAGGGGTAATGATATTATTACCACAGCCGCCTTCGTTATTCTTAACAAGAAGTTGGTTGCTCTTTCAGTCGTTCGATGCTTGTCTCTATGTTCTTCGCGTCTCCGACTATGCCGCGCTGGGTAGCCGCACGGTCTTGTACGCCTTGTCACGGTTAGTGCGGCTCCCCCCGTCGAAGGTTCGAGTCCTCCCTCGGACATGGGTGTGTGTGTTGTCCATATCGTAAGTCAGTTAGAGTCAGATCAAGTAATGTGTAAGCTTAGGGACTGAAGACCTCAGCAGTTTGGTCCCATAGAACTTACCACTAATTTCCAAAAAAATTCTTCGGTTGTCCTTCCTAGCCTCCGTCAGAGACACACGATAAACAAGTATGTTATTACATTACAAGGAACATGTTATTCCACCAACAGGTGTGGCCTCCTGTTGGTGTTATCCCGCTCCACCCTGGTGCCCAGGTTGTGGATGTGTCGGTTCCGTGACGTCCTACAAGTCCTGTAGAACTCACTGGCCAGTCGCCTAAATCTCTCGCAGTAGCAAGGTATTCCAGCTGCCTCACGGAATTTTGCCATTGGGAAATACTAAGGGAAGTGCAGAACGAGTTCGAGAATCGACTTCACACTCACCCACTCTCTCTATCCATCTCATCCTCCCATGTCTATCTGTCCTCCTCCCCACTCACTTTGTCTTTTCATCTCCTCTTCCACCCCTCTTTCTATCCATCTCCTCAGCCCCTCTCTCTGACAACATCGTCCTTCCCCCTCTCTCCATCCACCTCCTTCTCCACTGTCTGTCTACCTACTTTTCTTCCATTGTTCTCTGTCCATCAACTGCTCTTCCCCAACCGCTCTGCCTATCTTCTCCCCCCCCCCCTCTCTGTCCATCTCCCACTGCCCACATCTCCCTATCCGGCTCCCCCTACCCCACCTCGCTATACATCTCCTACTCCCCTATCCATGTGTCCATGCCCCCCTCACCCTTTCTCTCTGTCCACTCCATGCTCTGTCTGTCCATCTCATCCATCATTTCTGTCTCTTCATCTTCTCCTCCCCCTCTTCTATCCATCTCCTCCTTACCCTCTGTCTGTGTACTCCTTCTCCCTCTCTCTCTCTGTCCATCTCCTCCTTCCCCACTCCCTATTTCCCCTACCTGCCTTTCTCCACCTCCTCCTTCTACCCTACTATATCCTTCTCTTCCTGCCCTCCTCTCCCTATTCTTCTACACATTCACACACTTCCTACACATCTCCCTGTCACTCATTTCCTACCTCCCTCTGTCTGCCACCTTCTCACCACTATCTCTGTTCATCCTCCCTTACTTTTCTTTCGAGTCATCAGTCTTCCGGCTGGTTTGATGCGACGTGCCAAAGATTCCTCTCCTGTGCCAACCTCTTCATCACAGAGTAGCACTTGCAACTTAGTGCCTCAATTATTTGTTGGGCGTCTTCCACTATCTTTCTATACATTTTTTGCCGTTTACAGCTCCCTCTAGTACCAAGGAAGTCATTCCCTGCTATCTTAACAGATGTCCTGTCACCCTGACCCTTCTCCTTGTCAGTGTTTTCCACACATTCCTTTCCTCTCCGATTCTGCACAGTATCTCCTCATTCTTTACCTTACCAATCCACCTAATTTTCAGCACTCGTCAGTAGCACCTCATCTCAAATGTTCTGATTGTTTTCTGTTTCGGTTTTCCCACAGTCCATGTCTCACTACCATACAATGTGCTCCAAACACACATTCTCAGAAATTACTTTCTGAAATTAAAACGTATGTTTGGTACTAGCAGATTTCTCTTAGCCAGGAATGCTCTTTTTGCCAGCGTTAATCTGCTTTTTATGTCATCCTTGCTCCGTCCATCAGGGGTTATTTGATTGCCTAGGTAGTAGAATTCCTTAACTTCATCTACTTCGTGAGCAATCCTGGTGTTAAGTTTCTCGCTGTTCTCATTTCTGCTACTTCGCATTACTTTCGTCTTTCTTCGATTTACTCTCAGTCCATATTCTATACTCATTAGATAGTTCATTCCATTCAGCAGATCATCTAATCCTTCTTCACTTTCACTCAGCATAGCAATGTCGTCAGCGAATCTTATCATTGATATCCTTTCACCTTGAATTTTAATTCCACTCCTGAAGCTTTTTTTTAAATTCCATCATCTTCTACATCTTGTATATTATCCGTCTCTCCCAACAGCTTACCGCTAATTTTCTCAGGATTTCAAACATTTTGCACCATTTTACATTATCGATCGCTTTTTTCAGGTCGACAAATCCTATGAACCTATCATGATTTTTCTTTAGTCTTTCTTCCATTATCAACCGCAACGTCAGAATAGCCTCTCTGTGCCTTTACCTTTCCTAATGCCAAACTGATTGTCATCTAACATCCTCAAATTTCTTTCACATTCTTCTGTATATTATTCTTGTCAGCAACTTGGATGCATGAGCTGTTAAGCTGATTGTGCGATAATTCCGGAACTTGTCAGCTCTGACAGTATTCGGAATTGTGTAGATGATATTTTTTGAAAGTCAGATGGTATGTCACCAGACTCATACATTCTACACACCAACGTGAATAGTCTTTTTGTTGCCACTTCCCCCACTGAATTTAGAAATTCTCATGAAATGTTATCTATCCCTTGTGCCTTATTTGATCTCAAGTCCTCAGAAGCTCTTTTAAATTCTGATTCTAATACTGGATCCCCTATCTCTTCTAAATCGACTCCTGTTTCTTCTACTATCATATCAGACGAATCTTCCCCCTCACAGAGGTCTTCAATGTATTCTTTCCACCTATCTGCTCTCTACTCTCCATTTAACAATGGAATTCCCGTTGCACTCTTAACGTTGCCACCCTTGCTTTTAATGTAAAGGAAGGTCGTTTCGACTTTCGTATATGCTGAGTGAGTCCCTGGGACAATTATTTCTTTTTCGATTCTTCACATGTTTCATGCAGCTATTCCGTCTTAATTTCCTTGCAGTTCCTATTTATTTCATTCCTAGGCGACTTGTATTTCTGCATTCCTGAATTTCCCCGACCCATTTCTGTACATCCTTCTTTCATCGATCAACTGAAGTATTTCTTCCGTTACCCATAGTTTCTTCGCTGTTACCTTCTTCGTACCCATGCTTTTCTTTCCAGCTTCTATGATTGCCCTTTTTAGAGAGGTCCATTTCTCTTCAGCTGGAACAACAATTAGAAGAATCCTAAAGAAATGCAATCCGAAAACAAAGGAAGTAGGTTACAGTACACTTGTTCGCCCACTGCTTGAATACTGCTCACCGGTGTGGGATCCGTACCAGATAGGGTTGATAGAAGAAATAGACAAGATCCAACGCAGAGCAGCGCGCTTCGTTACAGGATCATTTAGTAATCGCGAAAGCGTTACGGAGATGATAAACTCCAGTGGAAGACTCTGCAAGAGAGACGCTCAGTAGCTCGGTACGAGCTTTTGTTGAAGTTTCGAGAACATACCTTCACCGAGGAGCCAAGCAGTATATTGCTCGCTCCTACGTATGTCTCACTAAGAGACCATGAGGATAAAATCAGAGATTAGAGCCCGCACAGAGGCATACCGACAATGTTTCATTCCACGAACAATACGAGACTGGATTAGAAGGGAGAACCGATAGAGGTACTCAAAGTATCCTCCGCCACACGCCGTCAGGTGACTTGCGGAGTATGGATGCAGATGTAGATGTATAACTGTACTGCCTACTAAGCTATTCCTCTTTGCTGTATCTACAGCCTTAGAGAACTTGAAGCGTGTCTCGTCATTCCTTAGTACTTCCGTCTCCGACTTCTTTGCATATTGATTGTTCCTGACCAATCTCTTAAACTGCAGTCTATTCTTCATCACTACTAACTTGTGATCTATATCTGCTCCTGGGTAAGGCTTACAATCCAGTATCTGATTTCGGAATCTCTGTCTGACCATGATGTAATTTAACTGAAATCTTCCCGTATCACCCGGCCTCCTCGTGATTCTTGAACAGAGTGTTCACTATTACTAGCTGAAATTTATTACAGAATTCAATTAATGATTCTCCTCTTTCATTCCTTGTCCGAAGCCCATATTCTCCTACAACCTTCCTTCCACACCTTCACCTACAATAGCATTCCAGTCCCCCATGACAATTAGATTTTGATCTCTTTTTATATACTGTATCACCTTTTCAATACCCTCATTCTTTTTCTGTCTCTTCATCTTTAGCTTGCAACGTCAGCATGTAATCCTGTACTGTCGTTGTCGGCGTTGGTTTGCTGTCGACTCTGATGACAACAACCCTATCACTGAACTGTTCCCAGCCGGCCGCGGTGGTCTAGCGGTTCTATGCGCTCAATCCGGAGCCGCGCGACTGCTACGGTCGCAGGTTCGAATCCTGCCTCGGGCATGGATGTGTGTGATGTTCTTAGGTTAGTTAGGTTTAAGTAGTTCTAAGTTCTAGGGGACTGATGACCGTAGATGTTAAGTCCCATAGTGCTCAGAGCCATTTGAACCATATTTAAACTGTTCACAATAATTCACCCTCTGCCCTAACTTCCGTTTCATAACGAATCCTACTCCTGTTGTACTATTTTCCGCTGCTGTTGATATTACCCTATACTCATCAGGCGAGAAATCCTTGTCTTCTTTACATTTCACTTCACAGACCTCCACTATATCTAGACTCACGCTCATAAATCAAGGATAATGCTGATACAAGGTGAAACAACGCTATGGTGGGCGGTTTGCGGGTTTAAATCACCTCGGAGTATGGCCGTGCGGTGCATTTGACATGCGGGCGTCGGACGGTGGCGTTGGCGGCAGTCCACATACGCAGAGGTGTGTTGGTGCTTGTCAGAGTCGCTGCAACGAGTAAGTGTGCAGACGTTTTCAAACGTGCTAATGGTGACTGTGTGTTGAAAATGGCTCAAAGAACACATATTGATGACGTTATGAGGGGTAGAATACTAGGGCGACTGGAGGCTGGCCAAACACAGTAGGTCGTAGCACGGGCCCTCCGTGTGCCACAAAGTGTGATCTCAAGATTATGGCAACGATTCCAGCAGAAAGGAAATGTGTCCAGGCGCTACGGTACGGGACGTCCACAGTGTACAACACCACAAGAAGACCGATATCTCATCACCAGTGCCCGCAGACGGTCACGGAGTACTGGAGGTAGCCTTGCTCGGGACCTTACTGCAGCCACTGGGACAGTTGTCTCCAGACACACAGTTTACAGACGACTGAACAGACATGGTTTATTCGCCCGGAGACCTGCAAGGCGCATTCCACTAACCCCTGGTCACAGGAGAGGCCATAAAGCCTGGTGTCAAGAAGACAGTACATGGTCATTGGAACAATGGTCCCAGTTTATGTTCACGGACGAGTCCAGGTATAATCTGAACAGTGATTCTCACCGGGTATTCATCTGGCGTGAACCAGGAACCAGATACCGACCCCTTAATGTCCTTGAAAGGAACTTGTATGGAGATCGTGGTTTGATGGTGTGGGGTGGGATTATGACTGGTGCACGTACGCCCCTGCATAGCTTTGACAGAGGAACTGTAACAGGTCAGGTGTATCGGGACGTCATTGTACACCAGTATGTCCGCCTTTTCAGGGGTGCAGTGGGTCCCACCTTCCTCCTGATGGACGATAACGTACGACCCCACCGAGCTGCCATCGTGGAGGAGTGCCTTGAAACAGAAAATATCAGGCTAATGGAGTGGCCTGCCTGCTCTCCAGACCTAAACCCCATCGAGCACGTCTGGGATGCTCTCGGTCGACGTATCGCTGCACGTCTTCAAACTCTTAGGACACTGCAGGAGCTCCGACAGGCACTGGTGCAAGAATGGGAGGATATACCCCAGCTGCTGCTCGAGTATACCAACTCGTTGTGCGGCCTGTGTACGTGTGCATGGTGACCATATCCCATATTAACGTCGGGGTACACGCACAGGAAACAGTGGCGTTTTGTCGCAGATGTGTTTGGAGACGGTTTTCTCAACCTGTCACGAATACCGTGGACTTGCAGTTCTGTGTCGAGTGTGTTCCCTATGTGCCACGGCTATTAACGCAAGTTTTGTGTAGTGCCATGTTGCGTGGTACCACTTTCTGCAATTATCCCTAATTTATGAGCATGAGTATAGATTGAACCTTTCCATTTCCCTTTTCAGATTTTTCTAACTTCCCTACGCTGTTAAAGCTTCTGACATTTCATTTCCTAGCTCGTGAACGTTATTATTTAGTTGATTATTCAGTCTTTTTCTCATGGTCACCTGCCCTCTATCCATCTCAATCTTCCCCCAGTTGTACCCATCTGCACATGTAACCCATGGAAAAGATGTCGACAAAGGAGGCCCATACTGCTCCAACACAGCGCTCTGGTCACGCATAGCAGCCTACGTGTTGGGGGCTGGAAAACAGTTTATTGCCTCTGCAAAGCAGGTCGATAAGATGGGCCAATACTACTCCCACTAAAATGCCTGTCATGCAGGCCAGCCTTTAAAACAGGGTCTTAATAACACGTTTTTGCTGGTATTTCCGCTCTTATTGAAGGTAGGAAGTACTAACATTCACAGATCTGACACTTATGAAATTTCCTGGTTGTGTACCAAATTTGGTTGATATCGGTCAAGGGGCTTAGGAGGAAATCGCGGACATACATGCATAATGCTTTATTTATACGCCTTTTTATGCAACAGCGATTTTATTATCCGGACTTCAAAAACCACACACACAATATTTTCATATTCTCTCGATCGCTAGGTGAAACTGTTAGACCTAAAGAAAAAATTTCCCACTACATAACTATTCCCAATATTCGACCTTTTGTGGTGTCAATCGATATTAGACTACATACCACCAACATAGTCGGTTGTTTCACAAATCAAATCAAGTGGCTCTGAGCACTATGGGACTTAAATGCTGTGGTCATCAGTCCCCTAGAACATAGAACTACTTAAACCTAACTAACCTAAGGACATCACACACATCCATGCCCGAGGCAGCATTCGAACCAGGGACCGTAGTGATCGCGCGGCTCCAGACTGTGGCGCCTAGAACCGCTCGGCCACTCCGCCCAGCTTCGGCTGTTTCATTAATGTTATTAAATTACACATAGCCTTGATTGTAATGAAAGAAAAACAACTTTTGTAAACTTTGAATTCGATCCAAACTTAAACCTTATAAGCAGAGTAGTTTCGTAGTCAGAAGATTTGACAAATACAACGATTTGTTTATTTTATGCTGTTAAAATTCACAAAATTGTTAGGTTAGAATTTACGCAGTCGTTCCTTTTAGAATTTGTATGTGCTCGTCTGCTCCCGTGGCGTAATAACGCCAGTCAACAAATACCAAAACGGTCGAGTGCGAGAAATAATTCGTGGAATCCCAAATTTCCAGACAGTGGTATGAGGGTGAGGGAATGCCATGAGCAACATACTAAGGGGAGTGCGGCTGCTGAGGTGCTTTAAATTTTGTGCGTTTTTCTTGAACAACTGTCTAACCTTCACCTCCAGCGAAGATTTATCCCTTTATAAAATTGAACTATATTAAATTCCTACAAAAAAGTCCTGTTCCTTTTCCTTTAGGACTAATAGTTTGCGTGTATCAGGAGACAGAATTTTAAAACCTCGCGCGTGGTTTTTGAAGGCCAGAATGACATCGCATGTTGCATAATATGACTTCAGTAGAGGCAGCTGAAGCACTGTGTATATATGGTAGCCTTTACCCGTGCAATTCTTCTGTGTACTTGTGTGTCACATATAATGCACACATTTCTTGCTCCATCTCCTCTGTCTCTGCCCAGCACCTCCTTGCCGCACTATTCGTCCATCTCAACCTCCAACCTCTCCCTGTCCATCCCCTTTTCTGTACAGCTTGTCCTCCATCCTTTCCCTCTCTGTCCTCACATATCCTCCCGACCCTTCTCTCCATACCAATCCTGCCCTCACCCCCCCCCCCCCCTCTCTCTCTCCCGCCCCTCTTCTCTCCATTCTTTCGTGCCCATCTGTTTGTGTATCCCCTGCAAAATAGATCAATAAAGCAGAAGCAGGTTGGTAATAAGTCCAAAACACACCTTTCATGCAGCACAGCCAAGGGCTCTGAAACCCTTTTTTCCCACGATGTAAAAGCTGCCATGCAAAGCGGGATGATAAAGCAGTCCGATACCACTTCACATGCCTGTTATGCCAGGCAACCTTCATGTTACGGGTTGGAAAACCTTTTCTTGCCCATGATGTGTAAACTTCCGAGCAAAACAGGCCGATAAGGCAGTTCGATACTATTTTCGCACCACACACCTGTTTAACAATTATTTATCAATGAAATTCACCAAACAGCCATGCAATTGAGACCTTATTTTATTTTATCCTTGCTACATGTTGCTGTGACCAACACAATCATGCGTAAATGGGGAAAGATCAGTAACGACCAATGCGGCTGTGGGACATCGGAATAAACACTGAGCCAGAGGTATGTTGCCTCTGTTAATCCATTTTGGACATGGGCAGTGGCTTGTCAAATATTCCACAATGAAATTCGCCAAACAGCCACGCAAGTAATAAGTTATTTTATTTTATTTTTGCTACCAGTTTCGGTAATACATTACGCTATCTTCAGGTCCCATATGCATCTCTTAAAAATAATCGATAATGGCATACTGAGTCCATACGTTTGTGGATGTCATGAATTCGTAGTTCAAGTACTTCCTTCGAAGACTTGGAGTTGCAGGCAAGCCTTTGGAGGAAGCACTTTAAGTACGCATTCAAGACATCCAGAAACATATGACCCATTACGCCAATATCGATTATTTTTTAGAGGTGCATCTGGGACCCGAAGATGTCATAATGTATTACCGAAACTAGTAGCAAAAGTAAAATAAAATAACTTATTAATTGCGTGGCTGTTTGGCGAATTTCATTGTGGAATATTTGACAAGCCACTGCCCATGTCCAAAATGGATTAACAGAGGCAACATACCTCTGGCTCAGTGTTTATTCCGATGTCCCACAGCCGCATTGGTCATTACTGATCTTTCCCCATTTACGCATGATTGTGTTGGTCACAGCATGGCCATTTCTGACACCGTTAATGGAGCTCCATACTTTTACTCCTAGGGGGTTGGATGGTCACATCTATTTCACCTATCTTCTCATGACCATGGAAGGATGCCCACTGGCTTAGCTACTCTTGTCTTAGATCATAGTTCTCTGTGGAGAGTTGGCCATTGTTTATCCTAATTGCTTGTCTAAATTTTAATAATGCGCATGGTAAATTGATCAATGTCTCATGAAGTGGTAAATCTCAGGATCCTTTGAGTTTCGTCCATTCATGTGTTATTGCTTGTCGTCGGAGATTTGGTGTGGCAATACTGGAGAGTAGTGACACCCTAGGTATACGTGTGGATTTAAGAATTCCTGTCACGATCCTCATTGCATCGTACAGAAAGATATCTATTTTGTTGAGATGACTACTTCGTTCCCAAACAGGAAGAGAGTATTCCACGACAACGTGCACAAATGCTGGTGCTGTAGTTCTCAAGGTGTAACCAGTGTACAAGAGTATCAGCTGCGTTTCCCAACGCGACAGCTGCGTGCTCCAAAAGTGGCACAGTAGCGTCTTGTACCGAACAAGTCCAAGGTCCTCTGGGGGTGTGGACGTTTGGTTTATCTGCGTGTATAACTAATGCAGCCGCCCCACCGCCTTTTCCTTTAGTTCTTTGACGTGTTGGTGCCACTTACGGCACCTGTGGAGAGTGTGATACAGGAACATTGCCATGCTTACCTATTCCACATCTCCGCAGGAAGATGACTGCCTCGTGTTCATGGGGAGTGGGCATCTTTTTCGACAGGCGTAGCGCCCTGCCCGACTGTACAGGAGCTGCACTGCTAAGGGGCGCCATCTCCAGGGAGGAGGGGGGGGGGGGGGGCACGACGAAGGCTGAGCGGACGATCCATCACTGAGCTAATTACTAATTTGTACTCAAAGCTACTACATAATGATTTTATGTTCCATATTAACATGGGCAGCAGATCCGTTTTATACAACTGACAGATTACTAAACACGACATGCATATTGAAATTAGTGACATGGTCAACGACTTTGCGAATACTGAAGCTCGGGAAACAGATCTTCTGTAAATATATACATAATTTTAAAATTTAAGAACTAATTATGGTTTTGGGTCGTGTGAATTATAATAAGTGAAGAGTCTACAACAAGTGCTTTGGCGAAAATCTGAAAACAAAATTAATGTTCCAAAAGTTTTTTGAACACTAGTACTGGATTAGCTAGTCAAGCTAAGTTCCGCATTCCCTGATGGCGACTTGCCAGTGTTCACACCTCAGGGACCGATAGGCAAGGGGATGTATCTGATCATTCGTAACTCTGCTGCTTATTGTCACAATCACTGACTGTTCCGTAGTGACTTGGATAGTAACGATCTAGTATAAGGACCCTGATATTTAGGACCACGGACATTAACTTATTTAATCGTTTTTCATCCAGTACCACACAAAGATTCACAGAAA
Source organism: Schistocerca serialis cubense (assembly GCF_023864345.2). NCBI lineage: Eukaryota > Metazoa > Arthropoda > Insecta > Orthoptera > Acrididae > Schistocerca > Schistocerca serialis. The sequence goes on from NC_064639.1 coordinate 574,118,257, forward strand.
AGCACGGTATACTGAGGGCAAAGAGCGTCAACTACAGCTTTTCGTGCTGAAAATTTGCTTCGCCTATCTGTTCCCGATGACGACGCGCAACCCAGTTATGCAATCCGATTCTCTCCAGCCTTATTCAGATATTAATTGAATTATGCTATCACACAGACAGTACTTTGGTAACCACGTTAGGTCCAGGTCGCGAGGGAGAGAGTGCTGGACACACGCTGGTGCACAAACTGTCCCATTACAGCAAAATGAACGTGAACCGGAGCAACTTCCGACAATAAACTTGACAGCTGACGCAATCCCCCTCGTTGACAGCTAATAAGAGCGATATTAGCTGATCTGCATGTGGGTTCACTTAAAGACAAACACAAGAACAGAAATAAAGGTTGCGAAATTCGTCAGGATGAGAATGAAAAAAAGGCAGGTGAGAGATGTCGTGCCGCAGTATCGAGGTATTTAGAGACAAAATATTGCCGTATTTAGTGAATAATGAGCAAAGTAAGTGGCCATAACTGCGAAATCCCATCCGTAAACCACGAAAAATCTATATGTGCATGACCGGACAGGAATTTGAACGCTTATCTTCCGAATACGCATCAGCACCATCAAAAACTGCACCGCCTCGTTTGGGGGGGGGGGGGGGGGGCAGTAACGAGATTATCAGTCACTATGCAGCATTGGTTACGGTAAAGTGTTGGAAACTAAACCACTCTTATCTAGCAACGAAGAGAACACAAGATGGCGAATGTGTGTGGCTTTCTAAGGGACCAAACTGCTTGGGTCAACTGTCCCTAGACTTACACACTACTTAAACTAACTTATACTATGAACAGCACGCACACCCATGGCCGAGGGAGGACTCTAACCTCCGGCGGTAGGGGCTGCGCAGTCCGTGACATGGCGCCTCTAACCGGGCGGCCACTGAACGCCGCCAAAAAGGCGATGAAAGGTGGAGACAATCTACTTGATGAGAAGAAAGCGTCTAAAGCAAATACGTGGTGTCGAAGGCCGGCGTAAAATCAGCGTAAACGTTTCTGAAAATCTGTTATTGCAGCAGTTTATTGTATGGTACGCAAGAGAGAGAAAATAAATAAGGGAGAATTATTACCGTTTACCATACATTGGTTCATTTAGTGTGACATTTAGGATGTTCATCCCCTTACTACAGGATTAGAAACCATCCATATTACCTGAATTTTGTAACAAAACGTGTCTCTAAAAATCTCAATTTGCACGCATTCTTATGATCCCATTGAATTGACGTAAGGATTAAAGTATTTAATATAAGAGGTACGAAAAGCGTCACCGATAATAATAGCTATACTAAAACGATAGCAGAAGGATGGTAATACGCGTGCCATAATCAAACAGGTTAAAATGGTTCAAATGGCTCTGAGCACTATGTGACTTAACTTCTGAGGTCATCAGTCCCCTAGAACGTAGAGCTACTTAAACCTAACTAACCTAAGGACATCACACACACCCATGCTCGAGGCAGGATTCGAACCTGCGACCGTATCGGTCGCGCGGTTCTAGACTGTAGCGCCTAGAACCGCTCGGCCAGCCTGGCCGGCGATCAAACAGGATCTACCGTAAAATGTAGACGTAACTAATCAGAGCGACCTCAGATGAAATGACCACATGAAACAAATAGTAGGGAAAGCAGATGCCAAATTTTGATTCATAGAAAAAATCTCAAGTAAATGTGACTTATCCACGAAGGAAGCGGCTCGCAAGGTGGTTGTTCGAGTGATTGTATTGTTCTTCAGGCAGAGACCCTTACCATGAAGGATTGATAAAGATAGAGAAAATCCAACGAAGATCGAAGGATATCGTCATCGGTGCGTTTACTCGGAGCGAGAGCGTTACAAACTCCAATGGCAGACGTTACAAGAGAGGTGATGTGCATCGCGGAGAGGTTTACTACTGAAATTTCGAGTGAGCACTTTCAGAGAAGAGTCGGAAAACATATTACTTTCTCGCACATACATCTCACGAAATGACCACGACAAGAAACTTCGAAAAATTAGAGCTGATCCAGAGGCTTACCGACACTCATTCTTCCCACACGCGCCACTCGCGAGTGGAACAAGGAGGGGGGGGGGGGGGGGGATCAGTTAGTGAAGCAAGATATACCCTTTGCCATACACCGTTAGATGGCTTGTGGAGTATGCCGTAGACGTAGATAAAAAAATATTAATATCTTTAGTACTTTCAAAGACATGCTGATATCTTTTGAAAGCAAGGTATGATCAAGAATGAAAGGTAACTTAAGAAAACAACTGTTTCGCTACAGGCTGTCTCGGTAATAAGCCCTGGGTCCCAACACGGCGATATGGGATACTGTTTTCAAAAATTTGCTGTCTTGGAACGGTATGGAGAGGATCGTTTTTGGCTTCCCGATATAGCGATACAGAAAAAAGATTTCGAAAATGTAGCTGTGTCATGGAATGACATACATAGGACGGTGCCTTGATGAGAGCGAATGTTTCTGGTACACTGTTCAGACAGAAGCGTTAAGGTTGAAGACAAATAAAAAAAGGTTATATAGAAACTGAGCAGACTGTGTGCCAAACTCTCCAGGCATGATGTAATTTAATTAATAAAGGATAATCAGGCAACTAAAAGATAGGGACTTTTTAAGGTCACAAGTAACATATAAACTGCAATTTATCGATAAACACTTGATTTTTATTATTAATTTTATTTGTGAATTGAGGGATAATGAGGGATCTTAAATTTATAGTGATGATTCGTAGGCATTGAGGTAGTTTTCCAAGATTTTTTATCGTTATTCCGTTTCATTAACAAGTTCATATTTTCATCAAGAATGCGTCTCCCGTTACAAGTTAGCTTTTGTGGGAACCTGAACAGAGCGTTGTACATGGGTACATCAGAGAAGCACCTTTCACCCACCAGGAGACGCCACTGCCTGGCAGCCTAGCGTATCTGAGCAGCCTTCCGAAGCTGTGAATATGAACTCAGGTTGACTGTAAAAAGTAACACCTCTCTGGATAGCCGACTGTTTCCTTTGAGGCATTGGTTTTAAATAGCACTCAAAGCTAGCAACTGATCTCATTGTGTTCTACAGGTAACACGTATCTTAAATCGGCAGCTGAGCCATAAAGTTGCATTGGCATAGCAGAGTGCCTAAGGACTTAGAAGTTCAAGAAAAGCTGCCAGTCTTGCCGATCCAAATAGTTTACAGACATCTTGTTCGCTAGCAATCAGACACATTGGACTTATAACGGTAATCCGGAATTACGACAGCATCTGGACCGCCACTAAGATAATCTTCCACATTCTGTTTCGGTACGCCCTCACTAGGCAAAATCTCTCGCTCGCCTTCATTCTCTGTGTTTGATTTCTATTCGACCATGTTCCGTTATTTCACTGGTTTTTCCTTATTACCTGAGCGCTGTCTGGAGCTCAAGCTCGTGGCCGGGTTGTCCAAGCCAGACAGGTCGAAAAGTTTGGACCAGAAGAACAGACGTCTGCAACCAAGCCCCTCAAGGCTTTAGATTCGGCGGCCTTTAGTAAGTCTCGGGAAAATAACCCTGGAAAAAAACGAGCAGCTGCATCCTTGCAGTTACGTAACTGGTTTACCGAAGGCTAAATGTAGTAAGTCTTGCTCAAAAATTACTAGATAGTCATGAGGCCAAAAGGTGGCAGTCCCACCACAAGTCTGATCTGGGTGCAGGGTGTATACCGCAACGGAGAGTTCAGTCGTAATCCTCAAATAAACCAGACAGATGGATTAAATAGAAGGCAATCGAAGCGAGAAAGGGATAAACAACTTCGATTAGTGGAGAAGCTTAACACTGTGACTTGGAATGCGAGAAACCTACACTTAAAGAAACTGTAGCTTTAAGTGGATACGTAATGGTGTACAGCGGTGTTGGAAGTGACAGAAGAGCTGGACGTGAAGCTGCTACATTTGTAGATAACAAGTGGAAATCTAAAATCGCATATTACACTTACATAAATGACAGAATCATAACATCGAGATTCAGAATTGAAAGAGGGCACCTAACAGTCACTGAGCTGAACGCTCCTGAAGACAGAAAGGAGAGACTGAAGCATTTTATGGAACTACAAAGAGTAGTTGATAAATACAACAAAACGGATCACCTATTAATATGCAAAGATTTAAATGCCTGAATAAGAAATAACCCATTGCCTCTAACTGTGGAAACTGCTCTCGTACAACTCAAAAATAGTAATGGACATTCTCTTACACATTTTGCCACAGATAAGGGACTGAAAATTAATAACTTTTTTCAGGAGGAGGAAAATACATAAATACACAACGACCGCTAATGGACAATCATCAGTAACGATTATGTGATTGCCAACGTCATAATATACAAACGAGTTCAGCATGTTTGTGTTTCCAGAGACAATTACATTCACTCTGAACACAGCAAAAACAGCTCATTTTCACTAGATGATAGAAAGAAGGTAATATGAAAATAAACGTTTAAAAAACAAAAGTAATAGCTTTCAAAGGGGAAAAAACCACTGAGAACTAAGATCATAACAGGAAAAAAACAACTGAAGAAGTTAGTTACTTCAGTTACCTGGGAAATATTGTAAAACACCGGCATGAACTCGACATTAACAACAAAACCGCATAAATGGCAGAAGATATGCGGAGCAATCAGCAGAACACTGGGAAAGAAAGTCAGAGCACTCAAGTCAAGTTTAATAAGGTAGTGGCCACCCCTACATCGCTCTTTGGAAGTGAAACTTGGGCAGTTACTAAAAAGCAAGAAAGCTGAATGCAAGCGACAGAAATGAAATTTATAAGAGGAGTGAAGGTCTGCGCCAGATTATACAGACCAAGAAACGAACACACAAGAGTAGAGCTTGTGGTATGTGCTTTAAATTTGGAGGTTACGTCTGAGAACGCTGGCTATAACATCTACAAAGAATGGCAGATTGTAGGCTACCGAACCAAGCTATAGGAGGACCAAGAAAAAGATGGCCGAATTTTAGAAGACGAAATAGGAGTGTGACCTAGCGGTTGTTGTGATGGAAGAAGATGAAGAACCGAATGCTCTCTGCCGGTCCCTTAGCCAATGGTTCTCTATAGGAAGAGCACTTTTTCGACTCATTTCTGTGCTTTCTAATTTATTGAATATGTAGATCTACATATTGAATACATAGCTCACTACGAAGGAACACATGTGTTTTTAGTCTGAAAACGACTCTTATTCAAGTACAATTCCGTTTTCCCATCCTGTTCTTAATTTTAATAACGCTAGTTCGCCATCACTGTGGCTAAGCGTGACACCAAAGCGAATTAAGCCTACAGTAGGATAAGTATTTGATGTTTTAGGGAACGATCAGGACAGCGAGCTATAATAGTGAAGTCCTCGTTTTAATCCACTCCAGCGGACATTATAAGACCGTTTCCACAGCGTGATCACATTGGTCAAGATAATTCTACGTATATCGAAGTTATGTGATGGAAAAGACGAAGTTTACTTGCACTAATGCTCGTCACCAGCTCTAGAGACTGGAAGCTCTCAGATGAAACGTTTGTAGAAGATCTTTAGCATAACCGAAACTCGGAAGTACTAGTGTTTACTGGGGATTCATTTTGAACTCCGCTGGGAAAACTTCACTTATAATCAGTCCATTTTGCGTACTCACACAGGGTTACACCTAAGTTCCTTACTAAGAAAGAAGTACTTGCGTATTGCATAAAACTGGGGGCGGCACAGAGCCTTGCAGTTGAGGTAAGGCAAATCACCGAACTGGGGTGTACCAACTCATATGATATGAGCGACTAAAGTTGACGTGTACTGGATGGATTGAACGGGTGGAAAAGTCATTAGGAAGAAGCCCTAGCCCAGCTAAACGGGGAGAGTGAAAGGACAACGCATCGTTTGTCTTCAATGATTTTGGGAAATAATGAAAAAACCAAAGCAACATTCCCCAGAGTAAGATGCGTCTTAGAAGACGAGTGATGAAGCATGGTGCTGTAGTAAAGAGCAGTATACCAATCACTGCAGTGCCCCAGCCAACTGGGCCATTCATTCATTCATTCATTCATTCAGCCATATCTGACTGTATCGTGCACTTCTGTATGCGTGCCGGCCGGAGTGGCCGAGCGGTTCTAAGGGCTACAGTCTGGAACCGCGAGACCACTACGGTCGCAGGTTCGAATCCTTCCTGGGGCGTGGATGTGTGTGATGTCCTTAGGTTGGTTAGGTTTAAGTAGTTCTAAGTTCTAGGGGACTGATGACCTCAGCAGTTAAGTCCCATAGTGCTCAGAGACATTTGAACCAATTTCTGTATGCGTACTGAACATTTTGCTTTCATTTTCATGTTATCTCAGGCATGATTACAATATTTGGCCATTATAGTGTTTCTTATATGTCCTTTGAACCACGGACATGGATGAGAAGGGGGGTTTGAATGTCTCAACCAATATTCGCACCATATGTGCAACCACAATGGTTGAGTATTTGTGGAGAGGCCAGACAAACATGTGGTTCCCGAAGAGAGGCAGCAGCCTTTTCAGCAGTTGCTGGGGAAACAACCTGTATTTGGTTGATATGGCCTTGTAATATGGCCTTTCTGTGCTTGGACTGAGCGACTGAAGCAAGCAGAAATTACATCCATTACTTTTTCTGATGACATGCAGCTCAACTGTATGGCTTAATGATGATAGTAGCAGTGTATGAATGGGCTTTGAAGCATCAAATTCTAGGTCAGTATGTAACCTGATATCCCTGGTATGTGTCAAAGTAACCCCCAAGGCGTACAGAGCAGTTACATGTGTCAAATTCAACTTGACCCATCATACACTTTTCAAGGTTACCACCCACGCCTCTAGATCAGTTGTAAGACTTAAAATGGCGGGAAAATCAAGATCACCTATCATGTCACATGTCAAGGTCACTCCTTTCCTCTCCACTCCGCCCCCCCCCCTCTCCTCTATCTCCACCACACCTCCAATTGAGTGGTTCAAAACGGCAAAACATTTTTCCTGTGGCGGGTGAGACAAGGACAGCCAGACTTATCCTCCCCTCTTTCTCTCTCTAAGCCAGTTGTATTAGTCTTATAACTCGCGTTCTGTTCACCCTAGTGGAAGGTTCAGCATCATGACACGTCATCAGAGATCAGCAACCACTCCTGCACAGAATAATAAAGAGAATAAGGAGACTGACAAATTCGAATGTAATTATTAATCCAATCTTCTCTCTCATTGCGTATGTGTGTAATTTTTCAAATACTTACGACTTTCCCTTGTTTTTTTCGACACCAAAACAGCCCTCTAATGCAGCACCAGCTAATATGTTGGAAGAGGACATACACCCGTTCGCTGATCCATCATTTGTCAAGTCGCAGCTGCACACTGATAGGTTACTTGCTGTATTAGAGCAGGACACACAACTGTTTGGTGCACCACGACTCGTTGAGCCACAGCTATGTGGTTCCAGTGCACTACTGTACGCAGCCTGTGGATATGGATGTGTATAGGGATACAAGTAGACAGTGAATGTGATGACCTGTGTGGTGCAATGACATCAGTGATCATATGATGCTGGAGTATTACCCATCCTCCCCCAGACAACTGCATCTCTGGTTTTAGTTATCCATTGTACATATGTACAGGGATGCAGCGCTCAAGTTAACATCTGGAGACTCGTCCATGTATTTACATCATTCAAATGTTATGAAGATATACAGGTATGGTAGAGAGAGTGCATTACGTGAGGGCTATTCGGAAAGAAATATCCGATCAGGTGCAAAATGGAAACCACAATTAAAATCTGGTGAAACTTTGCACAGACGTGTTGGGCAGTGTCTCCAGAGTGTCATCGCATCACATTGCTCTTTCCAGTTCTGAGCTCACAGTGTGCAAGTAAAGATGCCTAGAAAATAGTGTCTCCTGAAATGTATGGGTGCCTGCCGTGAGATTTCGCCTAATTTCATGCAGGCCACATAACGTAACTGACATGCATTTCCTTCTTCATGACAATGGTCGGTAGCGCATTTCAGAGGCAACGAAGACGGCCCTGCAGCGCTTTCAATAGGAAGTCTTTGATCACCCATCCTACAGCCCAGACGTGGCTCCCTCTGATTTTCATCCCTGCTCACATGAACCGCTAGCTATGAAGACAACACTATGGCACAGACAAAGATTTGCAGATCGGTATAGAGGACTGATGGAAAGCACAGGGTATTGGGGAGCCGCGAGGGGTAGCCACTAGGTCTAGGGCGTCTTCTCACGGTCCACGAGCCTCCCCCCGTCGGAGGTTCGAGTCCTCCCTCGGGCGTGTGTGTGTGTGTGTGTGTGTGTGTGTGTGTGTGTGTGTGTGTGTGTGTGTTGTCCTTAGCGTAAGATAGTTTAAGTTAGATTAAGTAGCGCGTAAGCACCTCCGCAGTTTGTTCCCATAAGACCTTACCACAAATTTCCAATTTTTTGAAACAACGAGTTCCACTTCCTATTACCTGCTATACGAGGGAGCGATAGTACACTCCTGGAAATTAAAATAATAACACCGTGAATTCATTGTCCCAGGAAGGGGAAACTTTATTGACACATTCCTGGGGTCAGATACATCACATGATCACACTGACAGAACCACAGGCACATAGACACAGGCAACAGAGCATGCACAATGTCGGCACTAGTACAGTGTATATCCACCTTTCGCAGCAATGCAGGCTGCTATTCTCCCATGGAGACGATCGTAGAGATGCTGGATGTAGTCCTGTGGAACGACTTGCCATGCCATCTCCACCTGGCGCCTCAGTTGGACCAGCGTTCGTGCTGGACGTGCAGGCCGCGTGAGACGACGCTTCATCCAGTCCCAAACATGCTCAATGGGGGACAGATCCGGAGATCTTGCTGGACAGGGTAGTTGACTTACACCTTCTAGAGCACGTTGGGTGGCACGGGATACATGCGGACGTGCATTGTCCTGTTGGAACAGCAAGTTCCCTTCCCGGTCTAGGAATGGTAGAACGATGGGTTCGATGACGGTTTGGATGTACCGTGCACTATTCAGTGTCCCCTCGACGATCACCAGTGGTGTACGGCCAGTGTAGGAGATCGCTCCCCACACCATGATGCCGGGTGTTGGCCCTGTGTGCCTCGGTCGTATGCAGTTCTGATTGTGGCGCTCACCTGCACGGCGCCAAACACGCATACGACCACCATTGGCACCAAGGCAGAAGCGACTCTCATCGCTGAAGACGACACGTCTCCATTCGTCCCTCCATTCACGCCTGCCGCGACACCACTGGAGGCGGGCTGCACAATGTTGGGGCGTGAGCGGAAGACGGCCTAACGGTGTGCGGGACCGTAGCCCAGCTTCATGGAGACTGTTGCGAATGGTCCTCGCCGATACCCCAGGAGCAACAGTGTCCCTAATTTTCTGGGAAGTGGCGGTGCGGTCCCCTACGGCACTGCGTAGGATCCTACGGTCTTGACGTGCATCCGTGCGTCGCTGCGGTCCGGTCCCAGGTCGACGGGCACGTGCACCTTCCGCCGACCACTGGCGATAACATCGATGTACTGTGGAGACCTCACGCCCCACGTGTTGAGCAATTCGGCGGTACGTCCACCCGGCCTCCCGCATGCCCACTATACGCCCTCGCTCAAAGTCCGTCAACTGCACATACGGTTCACGTCCACGCTGTCGCGGCATGCTACCAGTGTTAAAGACTGCGATGGAGCTCCGTATGCCACGGCAAACTGGCTGACACTGACGGCGGCGGTGCACAAATGCTGCACAGCTAGCGCCATTCGACGGCCAACACCGCGGTTCCTGGTGTGTCCGCTGTGCCGTGCGTGTGATCATTGCTTGTACAGCCCTCTCGCAGTGTCCGGAGCAAGTATGGTGGGTCTGACGCACCGGTGTCAATGGGTTCTTTTTTCCATTTCCAGGAGTGTATTTTGCCGTGTATCTGACAATTTTAAATGTGTGAGCAACAATTTTCTGTGTTAACCCTATCAATCTTGGACGCTTTTGGAGCAGTGGATAGGGTTTTTTAACATTAAACAACACGTCGAACCTATTCGTCGTCACCGATTTCGTGCCGATTTATGGTATGTGGAGGACTTGGCCAGAAATGAAAGTGACAAAAGTTTGAGCCAAACGTTTAGAAAAAAAAGTATTTTTTGCATGGGCCGGGCGAGGCATGGCCCACTTATGTGAGCGTACAGCGTAGTTTCCAATGAGTGGGTGTTGCAATGGAGTGAGTGCTGACGTTAATCTGAGTATCAGGGGGTGTAGTTCTATGCAGGAGTTCATTTTCCTTTATTTTATTTTTCAAACTTAAGCTATTTATACTGAAAATAAACCGAAATAATACTCAGTTTATTATGTTTATTAATATTTTTATATAATACATAAAAAGCAAAGGCAGATGAAAATTTTGGATTGCAAATAAATTTCAAAGGGAGGATTGTACTTGCATATGTCATCGCAATCAATGGCGAACTGATGGGTTGTTGTGATTTGATTGCCAAGTGTGCGATGAGGGGGAACTTTTTATGAGCGGAAACCAAGTTTGCTTTTCTATAGAAGTTCCAAGACAGCCATGTAACTGTAGGAACGTGGCGTTTGTAGTGTGTTCAAAATACCAACAAAATTACTGCTTCTTTTTTTACGATGAACGTCAATCCAGCACATATAAATCATCAACAGTAAAATGATAAAAAGTACTAACTTTGCATAGAAATATCTCGTGTCTGCCTTACAAGATTTTCCTGGAAATTTATTTGCAATCCCAAATTTTCAATTTGTTTTCATGTTCATGCCTGTAATGAAAATATCAATAAATACAATATATTGAGTATTACTTCGGCTTATTTGTAGCATAAGTAATGTAAAAATTCAAATTGGAAAAAATGTTTCTGCATAGAGACTCAAACCCGCGATCTTCGGATTACCGTTATGTACTCTTTCGTCAGTCCAACCGCTGCCTGGAAAGTATGCTACCATGAATTGGCTCACGCCTCAGCCGACCCGCGCGAAAGATTCTATCTAAGCGCTTCGCCATGTGGATCTCCCACATCTGTCTTATATTTCTGATCATTTACCATAAATTTGTGTGAGGTCAATGATGACGAGTAATCGCGGCCCCTTTGAGTACTCTTACGACGTAAGGTGAATGTTTCAAAATTAGGAAACAGTCGACTATTTACTACTGCTCTTTCATCCATGAGAGATATTGGAACATATCGCTAAATCCTCCGTGACATACTGCCATGTCGGAACAAAACATTTTAAACATTTTATGTTACGACGCGACAGGACAGGCGGAAGGAATGTAATATATTTTTTGTAGTAGTTCTTTTTACTGTCATTATTTATTTATAATTATTATTCCTACTCTGTCAGCTCCTGCATCAACGTGCCTTTGAATCCACGTAGAGCTTTTCGAGAATACTCCTTACGTATGAGATAACATCAAGCATTTGGTTGTTCGCCTGTGAGAATAACTTGAAGTACCGCAGAACCCGTTATGATTTAACCGGCAAAATCCTAATGGGATGGTCTGGCTTTGTTCCAAGCGCCGCCAGACCACAGTTTATGCGTGATCTGAACTGGAGTGCGGTCTAGTCTTCTTTCACACAGGAGAAAAGAATTTGGCCATTGGGATTCTATTCGAAAGTTTCCTGACCGCCAGCCAGACGCCTTAATCGACGGATTCATCGGCCAGGACAAAGAAATGTGCCTTACTGAAAATATCTGCAGTACAAGGATGACCTGAATATTTAATTGGAAGCTTTGGTAGTAGTACGTATTCTGCTGCAAGAGATTAATGAAACTAATAATATTCTGTGTGAGATAATTATAAATTGTGACTCAATGTTTCCCGTGGTCCGTCAGAGTTACTAATTTCTGAAAATCTGAGGTCATAACACCATTACCTGTCACAACAAATCCACGTTTATGGAAGTTCTGCTTCGCGCACCTGAATTTTAAAACAGAATAGTAAATATAGTAAATAAATATCTCATTCGATCTCTGAGGGTAAATCCCCATTAAGGCTGACATTACGTAAGTGGTGCTACCATGAAATTTCAAGGAACGAGTGGAGTGAACCCAATGAAATTCAGAGACTATGTTTATGCTGACTTGTCCTAGGTGAAGAACAGGACATCAGATAAGTCCATGACTACAATCTAAGCCAGCCGCAGTGGTCTCGCGGTTCTAGGCGCGTAGTCCGGAACCGCGCGACTGCTACGGTCGCAGGTTCGAATCCTGCCTCGGGCATGGGTGTGTGTGATGTCCTTAGGTTAGTTAGGTTTAAGTAGTTCTAAGTTCTAGGGGACTGATGACAACAGTTGTTAAGTCCCATAGTGCTCAGAGCCATTTTTGACTACAATCTAAGGAGTGAACGTCAACCCTGCGTTGTTAATCGACTTGCTCGAAACTAGCTAGTCACACGAAAATATTTTTGTAAATGTACAGTATTTAATGACATAAGAACATGAAACTCTGCTAACTTGGAAGAGAGCGCTTGTGAGTGTTGTTCCAATAACGAAATCGGCACATCATCATTAACAGTAATTGAAAAGCTTAAGAACCATTTGCGAACAGACAAATCGAACAAAAAGGACTTTAATTTTATATTCTATTAATTAAACCTAATTGAGCCAAACAAGTCTAAGGAATTCTCCAAGAAGATTAAGATCATTTCCCAAATGAAAGGATGAAAAGGGAGGAACTAGGTTTCGGTTTCATTTGCCGCCGACACTACGATCATCGGAGGGGAGGTACACAGCGTTTGTGCACAACGTAATGGAAGATGAATACCAAATTTCCGATCTTTAATGTAAAGAACTACAGTATACTGAATCTAAAATATTAACTACTCAGCGAAAAAAGGAAAACTGAAAGACAAGATGTGAACAATCATCACACATGGTCGCTGAGATTTTGCCACTAACCGTAATTCCGCTATCTGCATTCGAACGAAGTACTCCCTCCATCGAATAGGGATGAGCTTAAAAGATGAAGAGAGCAAGTGACTTGATACTTAACATCTCGGTCACAATTCCACTTTAATTAGCCTATGAGTAAAGAGTATCTCTCGATTTGGCTTTACAACAAAATCCCACAAACACGCCATTTTTGTCCGTACTTTGTACAGTAGAATCCTCGGACTTGCAGAAGCTATCCGGAAACAGCCTACAGTCTAAGCAGTGTTAAAGTGTTCTGCGAAGTGTGATACAAGCGCTATGGCGACGGTCTCTGGCAACAAGGAAAGACTGGCTTAATCTAACAAAAGGTCAACCAAATGTAACAAGTCTGTATCTACATCCTCCTTTGTATATGCACTCTGCAAGCTCCTATACACACCGCGGTGGAGGGTACTTTATGCCAGCACACACCATCTCATCAAAAGTATCCGGACACCCCTCTACAATGCGGAATTTACCACTATATGTCAGAAAAGACGGACCCGCCAGTAGAAAAGGAGGCAGGGAGTATGTGTTGTCACTAGAGAAGCATTAACAACAGAATGGAACGATCAGCTCACTGACTTTCGACTAGTCATTGAATGTCACCTGAGCAACAAATCCTCCAGGAACATTTCAGCGTTTCTAAAACTGCCCAAGTCGACCGTTGCTGATGTAATTGTGAAGTGGAAAACATGAAGGAGCAACCACAGGTAAACCAAGACCAGTTAGACCTCATGTACTGACCTTCGACCATTGCTGAGAAAGGCTATAAAAAATCGGCTGAAATTAGAGGAACGGGTAACTCGTGAGTTAAAAAGTGAAAAAGAATGGCGTCAGTGGTCGAGCAGCTCCTCATAAGCCACACATTTCTACAGTCAGCGATAATAGATTCTGGAGCTTCAGTAAAGAACGGCGCCACTGGGAAGAGTATGAATAGAAACGAGTGATTTGGAGCGATGAATAACGCTCCACCGTGTAACAACCCGATGTAAGGCTTTAGGATTAGAGTATGGCTGGAGAACGTTACCTGATATGTGTAGTATTGACTGTGGGGTACGGAGAAGGTGATGTTATGGTATGGTGGTGTTTTTCGTGGTTAGGGTATGGTCCCCTTATTGCGCTTAAGAACGCCAGAAATGTGTAAGATTATGAACACTTTTACTGCGTATAGTAGAGAAAAAAATTCGGGGACGACGTCTGTATCAGCCTGACAATGGACGGTATCATAAAGCGGCACCTGTAAGGCAATGGACTTAGAAAAATAACATTCACGAATTGGAATGGCCTTCCCAGAGTCCCAATCTGTACCCAACAGAACACCTCTGGGACGAGTCAGAAGATCGACTTCGCTCCAGACGGCACCGCCAGATGTCACTATCTTCTTGGTTTCAACTGTTGAGGAAGAATGGGCTGCCATTCTTCAGACATTCAGACACATTGTTGAAAGTGTCCCCAGTAGAGCTTAAACCGCCAGAAAGAACAAGGGGGACATACCGCATACTATGAGTCAAGATACTTTTCATGAGATAGTTTAAACGAATTTCTACATTAATCAATTTTCATACTGATCGAGGAAAGTATGCATACTAGGCGCTACTGGAACATTTTAGAGTGACATCTGCTACGAATTTCAGGATAAATTAACCTGACGGCTGAAGGCCCAAACAATTATTCAAAAAATTAAAGACAAACCTTAAGATAAGCATTTACACAGTACGGCTGAAGGTCATTTTAAGATTTCAAGATAATTATAGAGAAACCTTACAGACAGGGATTTACATATTACGGCTGAAAGCCACAGATTTTAAAACAAACGCGGCTGAAGGCCTAAATACAGAGCAAACAAGAATTTTAAATAAAACGCGGATGAAGGCCAAATCTTAAAATACTTCACATGAAATTCTGCTGAAGGCGATATACTAAACATAGAAAATTAATACACGGCTGAAGGGCTGGCACAGTACTTGCGACCAAAGAAAATGACAATCACAAACAACAAATAGAGGTGCTGAGAAGTACCCCAAGGGTCGGCCTGGGGAGGAAACTATAACAAGAGTTTAGGTGAGACAGGCAGCCAAGCGTATCACTAAATAATCGGGTGGCAGCACCACCTAGGGACGGCTCACAAACCAACCAACAACCTAATCAATTTCCTCTGTCGCAACCGACCAACTGCCTACTCCAGTACGCAGACAGCAATCATCTGCTCAGTGGAAATCACAGAAGCTACACACAGTTCCAAGTAAACACATTTGCACAAGAACTCGAACGATCGTAAAAACAATGACAGTGGAACAACAAGGACGAATCAATTCGACACACAGAGAGTTTCCACAAGCGGTCGGCAACCAAATACACGTCCTCCAATGAGACGACCGACCGAAAGGAAGGAAAGTAGAGGATAACGTAACGGCAAAGACAGACTAGAATACGCAGAACCTATTACAGAGGATTTTGGGTGTAGCATTTACATGGGGATTAAAGAATTAGAAAACGATGAAAGCCACCTTCAAAACAGTGGAGAAACTGATGGCTGAAAAAGAAGCCCCTTAATCTCTCTTATCCTATTGTCACGGTTTGTACACGGGATATTCGATGATAGCAGCAGAAATATTGTACCGTCTTCTAAAATACAGACCCTCTGAGCTCATCCGGCAAGGTTTCGAGAGAACTACGTCGCCTGTCTTCCACTGATTTCAATTGAAGTTCCCCGAATAGCTTTGTTACATTTTAGCATGGGCTGTACCAACCGACAATGACGCTTGCAGCTAGCCTCTGAATGTGTTCGTTTTTTTGCTGTCATGCCTACGTGATAAGGGCTCCAAACGCTGGAGCAGCATTCCAGAAATGATCGCCGACCGCGGTGGCCGTGCGGTTCTAGGCACTTCAGTCCGGAACCGCGTAATTGCTACGGTCGCAGGTTCGAATCCTGCCTCGGGCGTGGATGTGTGTGATGTCCTTAGGTTAGTTAGGTTTAAGAAGTTCTAAGTTCTAGGGGACTTATGACCACAGCAGTTGAGTCCCATAGTGCTCAGAGCCATTTGAACCAGAAATGACCGCACTAACACCAAGTATTTCTTTTGCAGATGCTCTGTGATTTCCCAGAATATTTCCAACACATCTAACTCTTCCACTCGCCTTTGCTAACACTGATTTTACGAGGTCGTCCCATTCCATATGGCTTTTTTATGCCTTCTAAATATTTATGCGATATAACATGTTCTGGAAGCTCACTTCGCAGCTCGACAGATATCTGGTGCACGCAGCAAGACAGAATGCAATTAAGTCTGCAAGCAAATTGTCTACAAAGCTTACACATGCCACAAAACTTACAGTTTCTCCATAAATTGATAAATGAGAAACCACAGCAGTTTTTTCGTATTTCAAGCTTCCGGCAGTGATTATGCTACATTAGCGGAAGAGACACAATCAAATTTAACCTACATTCAGTAAGATCGATATTGGATCATGAATGAACTTTCTCTTCACAAATAGATCCCACTTCAACTTGCAAAATGATTCTCGTCGCACATTAGTCTGAGTGGAGGTGGAGCACCTTGGGAAAACCAGTTTTTCGAAGAGAGATACCTATTAAGCTGTGACAAATTGCATTAAAATACATTACGTCAATGGCAGTGTAGGAAATGGCGGCCCTGCTGCACAGTCTCTCAAAAAAACTAGACCAAATATTTCTTTCAGTAGAAGGAACAAATGTAGACATACGTGGACTCAAATCGATCATACTTCGAACGTGTTGACCAGTTAACTTATATAACCAAATTTGAAGACTTGCAGCATCGGGCCATATCTATCTCTCTCTCTCTCTCTCTCTCTCTCTCTCTCTCTCTCGACAGAACGTTGGAAGACAACTTTAGAATTAATAATTGTCGTGTAGTAATCTCCTGCGGCAAAGGGGTGCCCTACTAGTGTGAGCAGTGTCTTTTCTTTTGTGTCGGGATAGTATTGTTGTGCAGCAGGACAATTTTATTTTGCAGACCTTTAATTCTGTTAAAGTTGTACCAGGCATATATAACATCCCCCCCCCCCATGAACGATGGACCTTGCCGTTGGTGGGGAGGCTTGCGTGCCTCAGCGATACAGATAGCCGTACCGTAGGTGCAACCACAACGGAGGGGTATCTGTTGAGAGGCCAGACAAACGTGTGGTTCCTGAAGAGGGGCAGCAGCCTTTTCAGTAGTTCAAGGGCAACAGTCTGGATGATTGACTGATCTGGCCTTGTAACAATAACCAAAACGGCCTTGCTGTGCTGGTACTGCGAACGGCTGAAAGCAAGGGGAAACTACAGCCGTAATTTTTCCCGAGGGCATGCAGCTTTACTGTATGATTACATGATGATGGCGTCCTCTTGGGTAAAATATTCCGGAGGTAAAATAGTCCCCCATTCGGATCTCCGGGCGGGGACTACTCAAGAGGATGTCGTTAGCAGGAGAAAGAAAACTGGCGTTCTACGAATCGGAGCGTGGAATGTCAGATCCCTTAATCGGGCAGGTAGGTTAAAAAATTTAAAAAGGGAAATGGATAGGTTGAAGCTAGATATAGTGGGAATTAGTAAAGTTCGGTGGCAGGAGGAACAAGACTTCTGGTCAGGTGACTACAGGGTTATAAACACAAAATCAAATAGGGGTAATGCAGGAGTAGGTTTAATAATGAATAGGAAAATAGGAATGCGGGTAAGCTACTACAAACAACATAGTGAACGCATTATTGTGGCCAAGATAGATACGAAGCCCACACCTACTACGGTAGTACAAGTTTATATGCCAACTAGCTCTGCAGATGATGAACAAATTGAAGAAATGTATGATGAAATAAAAGAAATTATTCAGATTGTGAAGGGAGACGAAAATTTAATAGTCATGGGTGACTGGAATTCGAGTGTAGGAAAAGGGAGAGAAGGAAACATAGTAGGTGAATATGGATTGGGGCTAAGAAATGAAAGAGGAAGCCGCCTGGTAGAATTTTGCACAGAGCACAACTTAATCATAGCTAACACTTGGTTTAAGAATCATGAAAGAAGGTTGTATACATGGAAGAACCCTGGAGATACTAAAAGGTATCAGATAGATTATATAATGGTAAGACAGAGATTTAGGAAACAGGTTTTAAATTGTAAGACATTTCCAGGGGCAGATGTGGACTGACCACAATCTATTGGTTATGACCTGTAGATTAAAACTGAAGAAACTGTAAAAAGGTGGGAATTTAAGGAGATGGGACCTGGATAAACTGAAAGAACCAGAGGTTGTACAGAGTTTCAGGGAGAGCATAAGAGAACAATTGATAGGAATGGGGGAAAGAAATACAGTAGAAGAACAATGGGTAGCTTTGAGGGATGAAGTAGCGAAGGCAGCAGAGGATCAAGTAGGTAAAAAGACGAGGGCTAGTAGAAATCCTTGGGTAACAGAATAAATATTGAATTTAATTGATGAAAGGAGAAAATATAAAAATGGAGTAAATGAAGCAGGCAAAAAGGAATACAAACGTCTCAAAAATGATATCGACAGGAAGTGCAAAATGGCTAAGCAGGGATGGCTAGAGGACAAATGTAAGGATGTAGAGGCCTATCTCACTAGGGGTAAGATAGATACTGCCTACAGGAAAATTAGAGAGACCTTTGGAGATAAGAGAACGACTTGTATGAATATCAAGAGCTCAGATGGAAACCCAGTTCTAAGCAAAGAAGGGAAAGCAGAAAGGTGGAAGGAGTATATAGAGGGTCTATACAAGGGCGATGTACTTGAGGACAATATTGTGGAAATGGAAGAGGATGTCGATGAAGATGAAATGGGAGATATGATACTGCGTGAAGAGTTTGACAGAGCACTGAAAGACCTGAGTCGAAACAAGGCCCCCGGAGTAGACAACATTCCACTGGAACTACTGACGGTCTTGGGAGAGCCAGTCCTGACAAAACTACCACCTGGTGAGCAAGATGTATGAAACAGGCGAAATACCCTCAGCCTTCAAGAAGAATATAATAATTCCAATCCCAAAGAAAGCAAGTGTTGACAGATGTGAAAATTACCGAACTATCAGCTTAATAAGTCACAGCTGCAAAATACTGACACGAATTCTTTACAGACGAATGGAAAAACTAGTAGAAGCCGACCTCGGGGAAGATCAGTTTGGATTCCGTAGAAACACTGGAACACGTGAGGCAATACTCACCTTACGACTAATCTTAGAAGAAAGATTAAGGAAAGGCAAACCTACGTTTCTAGTATTTGTAGACTTAGAGAAAGCTTTTGACAATGTTGACTGGAATACTCTTTCAAATTCTAAAGGTGGCAGGGGTAAAATACAGGGAGCGAAAGACTATTTACAATTTGTACAGAAACCAGATGGCAGTTATAAGAGTCGAGGGACATGAAAGGGAAGCAGTGGTTGGGAAGGGAGTAAGACAGGGTTGTAGCCTCTCCCCGATGTTGTTCAATCTGTATATTGAGCAAGCAATAAAGGAAACAAAAGAAAAATTTGGAGTAGGTATTAAAATTCATGGAGAAGAAATAAAAACTTTGAGGTTCGCCGATGACATTGTAATTCTGTCAGAGACAGCAAAGGACTTGGAAGAGCAGTTGAATGGAATGGACAGTGTCTTGAAAGGAGGATATAAGATGAACATCAACAAAAGCAAAACAAGGATAATGGAATGTAATCTAATTTAGTCGGGTGATGCTGAGGGAATTAGATTAGGAAATGAGACACTTAAAGTAGTAAAGGAGTTTTGCTATTTGGGGAGCAAAATAACTGATGATGGTCGAAGTAGAGAGGATATAAAATGTAGACTGGCAATGGCAAGGAAAGCGTTTCTGAAGAAGAGAAATTTGTTAACATCGAGTATAGACTTAAGTGTCAGGAAGTCATTTCTGAAAGTATTTGTATGGAGTGTAGCCATGTATGGAAGTGAAACATGGACGATGAATAGTTTGGACAAGAAGAGAATAGAAGCTTTCGAAATGTGGTGCTACAGAAGAATGCTGAAGATTAGATCGGTAGATCACATAACTAATGAGGAAGTATTCAATAGGATTGGGGAGAAGAGAAGTTAGTGGCACAACTTGACCAGAAGAAGGGATCGGTTGGTAGGACATGTTCTAAGGCATCAAGGGATCACCAATTTAGTATTGAAGGGCAGCGTGGAGGGTAAAAATCGTAGAGGGAGACCAAGAGATGAATACACTAAGCAGATTCAGAAGGATGTAGGTTGCAGTAGGTACTGGGAGATGAAAAAGCTTGCACAGGATAGAGTAGCATGTAGAGCTGCATCAAACCAGTCTCAGGACTGAAGACCACAACAACAAACATATAACATCCACGATATATATATTTTTTTATTACGAGTGGAATATGAACATGTGGATAATATTCATTCAATTATGTAATTATTTCTTAAAAAATCATAATTATGTAAAACAGAGACTATATTTGTCTCACATTCTTTGTTAATCTATGTCACTCTTCTTTTGGTTTGTACCCTTTTGTCGTCTTCTTCTGATGTACATCGCAAGACGCAAATCGATTTGAGGTCTGTTAAATGAAAAACATTTAATGTAAAGTTATTGTACTTTTATGTTCATTTGCTCATAAAAACAAATAGAGCCAAATACGTTAAAACTATTTATGATTAATTATTAAAAATTCGCTTCCTGTTTTAATTATAATTTTGTATTAACTGTTTTATCATAGCTGCAAGAAGCGCAGCCATTGTCAGTTGCGATTATATAGCAACTTCGTCTGTACTTCTAGTTGAAAATAGCATGGGTTTGTGTTAAACTAATTTGAATACAATTTAATCATTTTTCTTATTGGTAGCATCGGTTTAAATGATTTAAACGATTTATTGGGAAAAGGAAAATCTTAATTAAAAAAGAAATCCTCTATCTTTTGTTGGCCGCCATCTTAACTTTTATTACAGTGGCAAATTTAAATTACTTGAAACTGCAAACTTTCAATATTCCGATGTGTAAGAAATAAATGTGCACCGGTGGTACTGAACTCTATAAAAGAAAAAATTAATCGAATCAGACTGCATTTTCTAAGAACAGTGCTGATGGTATTTATTGTTGAACAAGATTTCATTGCTGATGTATGTGGCCAAAATTAAACTACGCACGAATCACGGAGAAAATATTTCTGGTAGCATACGTCAGTGTTGTGTGCGGGTGGTATTCTGTGGTTCCCTTTCATGATCAATTTGCTAAGAATAATTAAATCTATCGAAGACAAAAATTATAAAAGCTCTGATGTACGATCTGTAATTTTAGTGATATGAACACAGCTTACAGTCAACATTATTACACTACGTCAGGTGGAATTCTTGTGCAATTTGAACAAAATAATTATCCGGTAGAAGTTGTAGTACGAATAATGCATTATACTTGTGTATAATATTGTCAGTATCGTTTACAAAATCAAATCAATGCAACTGCTAAAAAGAAACAGAGTGAATTCAAACCGCAGAATACCATAGAGTATCGTATCATCCACATTCATTGCACTTGTCGACGTTGATGATACACAAAAACCGCCAAATCAGGATAGTATTGTTGTGCAGCAGTACAATTTTGTTTTGCAGACCTTTAATTCTGTTAAAGTTGTACCAGGCACGCTTGGAACACAATAGGTTATTGCTGGGCTGGTATGCTAGTCTGTATGTCAACAAGACGTACCATCATTGCAACAGACCTCAGAACGGGACAGACAGAAATGCAAGCACTGTTGTGCTACTTTACAAGGCACTGTGGGGTAACACAATGTAAATTCACTGCGTGAGCGCTACTACAAAACCGGACGTAGACAAAGGACCAAGCTCTGCGAGTAAGAATCATTATTGAAATTACAACAGTAAGGCAAGGAACACTGATTGGTTTGATAATGCAGGAGAGAAAATCTTAAAAACAGTATCTGGAACAGTGGATAATAAAGATATCCAGAAGCTGAATATGCAACGCAAGTGCAAATGTTAGAAGACGCTATAAAAGTAGGGGAGCATATGACCCAACTGTTAACTTCGAGCAAGACGTTCTGAACAACACCAGGTAGTGTGTGAGTTAACCGTGGGGTTAGCACAATACACCGGGGATACAATGAGAACTATGAACAGTAATGTAGGAGAAATATAAAAACAACGGAACTTACTGGACAGCAAATTAGCAGTTGCCAGACCCTTATGAGCATCAGCAGACCGGCTCAGTGATGAAAGAACTGAAGTGGAACACTACAAGAATCAGTCTGCCATGCAGTAAACAGACAATTTAATTCGGTATTATTGCCACCAAAACAATTCTTGAGATGGCTGCAACTAGTAGAAAAGGTATTCCATGTGGAGCTACGACATGCATCAGAAGCGCCGGAGAAAAACTTCGCAATACTTTACAGGAAATCAAATGCAGAAGTAAAAACAGGTAGAGCAAAGTTGTACATATTTGTTAGACTATCTGTGGTAGGGATGATCGTGCGGTATCAATGTTACACGCTCCACACTTATCCAGTAAGACAAACATGGATGAGAAAATGGGTTCAAGTGAAGACGCGATAGGTGTTAATTTTTACATGGAGGAGCTCACGCTCTGATGCCACTAAGGGGCCTACAAGAGTGTCTGAATGAATCACCATGTGGCCAGCTGGGGAAGTGCAGACTGTCACTGAGGCATGGGAGACGCAATTCTTTCTGGGGATAAAAAGGTAACGGAACGTAAAAAAAACCATTGGCACTACGAACTCATTTCCAAAACACATGGAATATACTCAGTCCTTGCTCCATAAACTCTACTTATAAATCCGCTACAAGATAGGGAAACCTAAGGGCATGGTAATGTTCGAGTTATGTGATAATGGAATTTTAGTGAATGGCTGGGACGAAGTTCCACCTCCCAGCTACACTCACAGATACAACTGCAGTCCATTTCACTCCATTTACCTTAAACTGGCCAGAGAAATCGCTCTAGTACTGCCAATACACAGTGTAACTTACCTGACAACACCCTGAATACTGATCTCATACGTTCCTTAGACACACCGATAGCATCTCAGCAGGGCAAAATTTCCATGCGGCAAATATTGCAACAAATTCAACAATAGCTGAGAACTGAGGCCGAAGGTAGTTACCATTAGCATTACGACCACATGTTTTGCTGTGCGTGTTACTGATAGCAATTTGGTACTTCACTTTTGTCTCGAACATAGAAGTATTGATCCATCAGACTTAAAGACACATCAGACACTTGTTGAGCGGTCAACTAGCATAAACCAAGAAACACAGAATAAAGAAATTGTAAATTAGTGTAATTTGTAAGAAAAAGAAATAAGGGGAAAAAACGTAACTGTAAAAGAAAGCTAATATTTTAGAATGATATAGAATTAGGAAATGAGCTATATAAACTAGCTACCAAGAGGAACAAAGTTTTGTTCCGTGTAAAATTATGTAATTATATCTAAGAAATAGTCTAAGAGATAAGCTCATGCAAAATTCTGGATGAATTTTCTGAATGGGGGAGAAGTGTTGCACAGCAGAATAGTTTTATTGTGCATGCTTTAAGTCTTGTTAAAGTTATACGAAGCGAAGTATGAACAAAATAGGTTAGCGCAGGAGTGTTGTGCCAGTCATTGTCATCAAGATGTACCGTCAATGCAAAAAATCTCAGAAGAGGCGGACAGAAATGCAAGCGTTGCTGCGCTGCTTAACAAGGCGCTGAGAGATAACACGACGCACCTTCACCTCTCAAGCGCCACTACAAAATCAGACGTAGACAGAAAGAACCAATCTCAGCAATCCATAATCATTGAAATTACCATAGCGAGCACGGACCGCTGATGGGTCTGATACGTCAGGACAAATGTACTCGTATCCACCTCACAGGTGCCGGCTTGACCCGTTAAACAGAGATTCTTTCAGAGCCCAAGAACACATTCCGCCATGCTGCCATTCTGATTGTGTCGCTACAACCAGCGAGAATGACAGTCTATTGTATTTCAGTGAGATCAAGAAAAGCTGATTGATGATGGCCAGCTTGCCATTCGCTTGCTTACTCCAGCACCACGAGTTGATTTGCCACTGCCAATGTCTGTCACTGCTATGGTCTGCCACTGCTGCCTTCCGGGTCATCGTTGACGAAAAGGCTGGTGAGTGGCCAGACGTTTTCCACTACTGGGTTATCACGGATGATCTGTAAGCTGCCATGTTTGCGACGGCCATTTGAGGCGCGTCCCTGCAACCTGCTGGCAGTCTCATGAGCATCTGCTTCAGTCTCTGTCGATCTGTGGTATGTGACCTGAGTATAGCTTTCAAGCGTCCCCGACCATAGTCAGACTACCTAAAAGCACCATTGGCTTACTTCGAGAGCGCTGAGGTGGTAGCCACACTGGATTGTCGGGAAACGTCTGGGCAGGGGGCAGTGTCTTCTTCGTTCTGCCACTGTCCACAGCATGCGGCCATGGCACTAACCTGCTGCAGTGACATCCCGACTCGCTGACAAGACGTCAGCACTCCTTCGCAGCAGATGCACTCGTGTCCAGCCGCCAACTGCAGCTCTGAAGACAGTCACGCCTCCGCAAACCCTGCTCAACCGATAAATACACTCCTGGAAATTGAAATAAGAACACCGTGAATTCATTGTCCCAGGAAGGGGAAACTTTATTGACACATTCCTGGGGTCAGATACATCACATGATCACACTGACAGAACCACAGGCGCACAGACACAGGCAACAGAGCATGCACAATGTCGGCACTAGTACAGTGTATATCCACCTTTCGCAGCAATGCAGGCTGCTATTCTCCCATGGAGACGATCGTAGAGATGCTGGATGTAGTCCTGTGGAACGGCTTGCCATGCCATTTCCACCTGGCGCCTCAGTTGGACCAGCGTTCGTGCTGGACGTGCAGACCGCGTGAGACGACGCTTCATCCATTCCCAAACATGCTCAATGGGGGACAGATCCGGAGATCTTGCTGGCCAGGGTAGTTGACTTACACCTTCTAGAGCACGTTGGGTGGCACGGGATACATGCGGACGTGCATTGTCCTGTTGGAACAGCAAGTTCCCTTGCCGGTCTAGGAATGGTAGAACGATGGGTTCGATGACGGTTTGGATGTACCGTGCACTATTCAGTGTCCCCTCGACGATCACCAGTGGTGTACGGCCAGTGTAGGAGATCGCTCCCCACACCATGATGCCGGGTGTTGGCCCTGTGTGCCTCGGTCGTATGCAGTCCTGATTGTGGCGCTCACCTGCACGGCGCCAAACACGCATACGACCATCATTGGCACCAAGGCAGAAGCGACTCTCATCGCTGAAGACGACACGTCTCCATTCGTCCCTCCATTCACGCCTGTCGCGACACCACTGGAGGTGGGCTGCACGATGTTGGGGCGTGAGCGGAAGACGGCCTAACGGTGTGCGGGACCGTAGCCCAGCTTCATGGAGACGGTTGCGAATGGTCCTCGCCGATACCCCAGGAGCAACAGTGTCCCTAATTTGCTGGGAAGTGGCGGTGCGGTCCCCTACGGCACTGCGTAGGATCCTACGGTCTTGGCGTGCATCCGTGCGTCGCTGCGGTCCGGTCCCAGGTCGACGGGCACGTGCACCTTCCGCCGACCACTGGCGACAACATCGATGTACTGTGGAGACCTCACGCCCCACGTGTTGAGCAATTCGGCGGTACGTCCACCCGGCCTCCCGCATGCCCACTATACGCCCTCGCTCAAAGTCCGTCAACTGCACATACGGTTCACGTCCACGCTGTCGCGGCATGCTACCAGTGTTAAAGACTGCGATCGAGCTCCGTATGCCACGGCAAACTGGCTGACACTGACGGCGGCGGTGCACAAATGCTGCGCAGCTAGCGCCATTCGACGGCCAACACCGCGGTTCCTGGTGTGTCCGCTGTGCCGTGCGTGTGATCATTGCTTGTACAGCCCTCTCGCAGTGTCCGGAGCAAGTATGGTGGGTCTGACACACCGGTGTCAATGTGTTCTTTTTTCCATTTCCAGGAGTGTAGTATTACAGATACTGCTTTGTCACTGACGCCTCAGGGCGTGCACTGGGCCACTCACCCTCTCTCCACACTCGGTATCCTGTTCACAATGCGACCTGAGCATTCTCACTTCGCAGTACTGGTGCCAGGGAATAGTTTAGTCACAACAGTATGTAGTACATACTGAATTTAATAATGTATAGGTAGGTGTGATTAAACCAGCTAACCTAAATATTTTGGTGGTACTGAAAATAAAATTACAATAAAGATGGAAATGTAGTTCTAATTTTTAGCTATATCAACAAGTCAGGAATATGGTTAAAACATATCAATGTACTTAGGTCATCCTCGTCTCGAAGTTGCAAGGTAACAGATGGCAGACAGAATCACTTTGCTGTCACTGATGATTTTTGCTGCCAGCTTTCCTGAACCTTAGAGCAGTGTAGTTTTCAGAGAAAAAGTGCAACAAAGAACGCAAGGGTATGATACACCGCAGTCTCTTACAGAACTGCAGAACATTCTACGATACTTATAGTTTCATGTGTGTACTGTAGAGAAGGCAACAGACGCTAGAACAAAAGATCTTCCGTTGTCATCAGCTGTGGGATTATTATCTAGATATTCATTCTTAGTAAACGCGCATACCTGTTATGTATAAAATGCTCCTCCTTTGTTTTAGCTTCCCTGAGAAATTGAAATTCCATATGCAGATGCACGCTTCCTCCAACTTATCCAGATTTTATTAAATATTTGGTAATGTTTTGTTTCACAAGAAAAGCATAAAAAAGAACTATGATTCTGTAAGTAATTCGATAATTACGATGTGTGTTCCGCGTTTTAGAATGACATACTGCGAACGTCAGCGTAGTGTTTCATTAACATAATTAAGTGATTAACGTTGCAAGATCACAAGTTAATGTAGGCGTGAGACAAGCCACTGCAAATGTGAAGTGTTGTTGTTTTAATAACGGATGTAACTGCCAGAATGTTGAATGCAAGCATGCAAACATGCGTGTATTGTGTTGGACGGATGCCGGATGTCAGTTTGTATGATGGAGTTCCATGCCTTTTGCACTTGGTCGGTCAATACAAGGACGGTTAATACTAGTTGTGGATGGCGCTGGAGCTGTCGTCCGATGGTGCCATATGTGCTCGACTGGAGACGAATCTGGTGATCGAGCAGGCCAAGGCAACATCACGGCACTATGTGGAGCATGTTGGGTTACAACAGCGCTGTGTGGGGGAGCGTTATCCTGTTGGAAAACACCTTCTGGGATGCCCTTCATGAATGGCAGCACAACAGGTCGAATCACCAGACTGACGCACAAATTTGCAGTCAGGGCGCGTGGGATAACCACGAGAGTATTTCTGCTGTCATACTAAATCGCACCCCAGACCATAACACCATGTGTAGGTACAGTGTGTCTAGTATGCAGACAGGTTGGTTGCAGGCCCTCAATTGGCCTCCTCCCAACCAATACATGGCCGTCACTTGCACTGACGCAAGACCAGCTTTCATCAGGAAACGCAACAGATCTCCACTCTGTCCTCCAACGAGCTCTACCTTGACATCAAATGGTTCAAATGGCTCTGAGCACTATGGGACTTAACTTCTGAGGCCATCAGTCCCCTAGAACTTAGAACGACTTAAACCTAACTAACCTAAGGACATCACACACATCCATGCCCTAGGCAGGATTTGAACCTGCGACCGTAACGATCGCGCGGTTCCAGGGTGTAGCGCCTAGAACCGCTCGGCCACACAGGCCGGCAGCTTGACATCGCTGAAGTCACACATGCCGGTGGTTTCGGATCAGTGGAATGCACGCTACAGGACGTCCGGCCTGGAGCTATCCTTGAAGTAACGGGTTTGTAAGAGTTCGTTACGTCAGTTGGGTGCCAACTGCAGCTCAGATTCATGCTGCAGATGCAGTACGATGCGTCTTAGTCAAACACCGAACATGATGGTCTTCCATCTCGGTAGGCCGATCTTCTTGCGCCTGTACATTGTGATGGCCACCGCTGCCAGCAATCATATACAGTGGTTACTTTCCCGCCAAGCCTTTCTGCAATATCGGAGAAGGAACAGCCAGCTTCTCGTAGCCCTACCATACGACCTGGTCCAAATTCAGAGATATGTTGATAACCCGCCAAGCCTTTCTGCAATATCGGAGAAGGAACAGCCAGCTTCTCGTAGCCCTACCATACGACCTGGTCCAAATTCAGAGATATGTTGATAATGGCAACTTCGTCGTGTTAATGGTATTCTTGACTAACATCAACTCACCACGTCTAATCTCAAAGGTAACTACGCTGACAGGCGTTACAGCGTGTACTGAAAGTAAACCTGGTTTGCGCTACTAGCTCCACTCTTATTCGGCTGGTACGAAATTTGAATAGACATGTTTCAGATGTACCAATTTTCGTTTATGTCGCTCAACTTCTTCTTGGTCTTGCGATTTTTTTACGTCAGTGTACATCGTAGAAATGTCATGCAGAAGAAATTTGCGTGTATCACGACACATTGTATCGGTAAGCAAATGAATCATTTGCTCTTGATGATGACGAGACATAAAATCGTCAATAATCCAAATTATTGCTCGATTCTGACTCTGAAACAATTCCGAGAATGTCTTATCCAAGGGTGGCGCGATAAACCTCTTCCTCACACTATATTCACCTACAGCGAAATACCCTCCACCGTTCGCCCGACACCTCGGCTTTATCTCTAATGTAGGCATTTCGCTCCGGACACAAACACAAACACTAGACGCGCAGAGCAAATATGCAAACCCCGGCTACGATTTAATTACCAGACTTGGAGCAACCGAAATTATTACAGCACCAGCCGCGCCTCGTACAGCACCGACAGTCAGGAGCAGGAGGAGGAGGAGGAGATTTTTTTTTAATATAGCAGTCTCTCTCCCCCCTTCCCCTTCCCCCTTCCACGCGTTGCCGGGAGGGATTAAAAAGCCGACAGTGCGTAGGCGGAACACGAGGTCCCGTCCGACCGAGTCTCGCCCTTCCCACTCGTGGCGTGGCGGTCCTTCACGAGCAGAACGGCCGGCCCTTGTTCTGCCGGCTAGATACCAGATGGGGCACTAGGAAGCGAACTGTAGACAGCGAGCGAGACCGCACCTGGCGTTAGTTGCTGTCAGCGCTGGAATTTCCTCGCCAAGAGAAGCAAGAAACAGGTAGCAATTGTTTCTAGGGAAGAGCTGCTGGGTAGACTGGTGAAAGTGCTCGTGGCATGTTGCGGTCGGATTTAATAGCGACACTGCATCGTCTGTGTTTTGCCTACGGTAACTCCTGTCTGGATAAGGAATCCGCCTTCTCTCCCTATCTGCCTCGTAAATGAAAAACAAGCCTACTACAAATGATTCTTTCGGTTTCAGAGTTCCGCATTTCTCCAAGTATCATTCAGGGTGGTCAAGTTAACACAGGAGGTTGAGAACATCAAAACAAACATGTCGACATCGGCTGTCACTGCCGATTAGAGTATTATTCAGTTTCAATATTAAAGAAAGCAAGTTGAAACTTTAAACGCTTTTTTTTTTTCAAATCTACATTTTTTAAGCTAACGGGAGCTATAACTGATTAAATATACATGAAATTGCATTATATCTTTTTGTAACTTGTGAATCGGCCTTTCTTCTGCTGTAGTACGTAGGATTTTTGCGAAATATTTTAATTTCGATTTTTGATGCAGCTTTTTTCCTACGACTTTTGTCGAAAAAATTTATTTATTTCAGAGTGCCGTCTTTTTGTTGGAACTATTTTTTAAAATATCCCTACACGCTACGTTAGATAATATCACTTTCAAAGTAGTTTTTGAAGTTTTCTTCTAGGTTGAAAGCTGCGGCGCTCAGAGCTCCCACTAACCGTCCCCTCACTCCACGAAGGCTCTCCATCGATGTCATGTAGTATCTTCCGGGTGCAACTTTTTCATTTCAGAAAAAATAAATAATACAATCTTAAGGGTTACACTAAAGGTCTACAATCAGTTTTGTAATTTGTGAGTTATTTTATTGAAGAAAAAATCATGAATAACTGTTCCAAAAGTCGAGTGTCACCCTGGTCTACACCCTTAAGCTCAGAGCAAATGGCGACTTTCCCCAAAACAATATGAGAACAGCTATGGCTGCCGATCCTTTCCCCGCAGTTCTGCAGAGGGCCGCTTTCCCTCGACTCATTTCGACGAACCTCTCTACACGTCACCAGCCTCGTCTCCGTAGCGCTCCTCACTTCCTAAGAACACCCAGAAAAACAACTGACACAGCCAGCACCGTGTTAGAGTGCAGAATGCTAAAATCGGACACGAAATCAGCGCAGACAATCACTATAACCTCGTTACTGCATCTAAAGTAGATCAGCAGCCCACTAATCGCATTATTAATGTAGCAGCACCACCGGTTAGGACAGGGAAAGTTAGTTTTGTGAAATATTCTGAGCACAAGTTACAGCCAGGTGCAGGCCGGATTGCAGTGAATTTCGCATACCAACAGTGACAAAGTAGAATAGAGGCCACTGGGCCGTCAAATTGCTGAAAGAGTATACGTAGCGGTTTTGCATGTCACAAATCACAGGCAGAAGGGGCCCACCGGCCAAAGTAGCATATTGTGAGTACATGACATGAAGCATCACATATGGCAAAACAGAGGTGCATAGCCGCTATAAATAGGTGCAGGCTTCTAATGAGATTCATTCAAGTGTGGCAGCTCTCCTGGACGGTGGGGCATGTCACAGCACCAGCTACACGCAGCTTCAGATGGGGCGCCAGCGCTCCAGTCCACGGCGGGTCGCTGGTTCGACCCTCTGAGGCCTATGTGGGGTCCATAGCCAGCCAGCAGCAGGCACCTCCATGGCTCGCTACCGTGGGCAGGCGTCCTGGCTTCCAACACACGCTGGAGGCATCCTGAGGCGGGGGCCGCAGATTCGGACGATGGATTGGAGGTGCTTGTTGTCGCCGCGATCTCAGCCACACCGGTGAGAAGCATGCAGCTGACCGCCTGTAGCTCACATCCAGCGGCGCTGAGGTGGCAGGGACATGGCCTGCTGAGTCGACTGCCAGCATCCTGATGACGTTGCAACTCCGCTGGCATACAAGGCCAACACAGTGCGTGCTCCGGTTGCTGAGGCAGCCATTCCACGCCCAGCCATTTTGCAGGCAGTGAAGTGATTTCCTGGCAGATTAAAAGTGTGTGCCCGCCCGAGACTTGAACTCGGGACCTTTGCCTTTCACGGGCAAGCGCTCTACCAACTGAGCTACCGAAGCACGACTCACGCCGGGTACTCACACCGGACGTGAGTCGTGCTTCGGTAGCTCAGTTGGTAGAGCGCTTGACCACGAAAGGCAAAGGTCCCGAGTTCGAGTCTCGGTCGGGCACACAGTTTTAATCTGCCAGGAAGTTTCGTATCAGCGTACACTCCACTGCAGAGTGAAAATCTCCTTCAGTGAAGTGATGTCCTCAGCATTGTGGGGCCTGGTGACACAGACCGAGAGGAACATAGCATTGTAGTTGGAAACAATAAATCACTTAGAAAGCTCAGACGAGTCTTAATACGGTGCCTTCTACCTCTTCCCACTACATTTGGTCATCCTGGTATATTCAGTGGCAGAAGTTGCCACTACAATAATAATACATAAATGAAAATAGACCAGCCGAATGGCTTATCGTTTTCCAATTTATTCTCTACAAGCCATCAAAGGGGGTGTAGTGGAGGGTACTTAGAGTACTACTATTCGTCCTGCTCATCCCCCTCTATTTAATTCACGAATTTCATTCAAGAAGATTTTCACAAAGCTTTCCTGTGAAGCTGTCATGCTCATTTCGTGAGATCCACATAAAAGGAAGTAATTTTTGCCTGTATCTGCTGTACCTTAGTAGTGTTTGTGGACTTGGGAAAATTAATTTAGTGGTATCGATTCAATGACCACATTTGATGAATTGTTAATTATTTGATATGTCGGAGTTAGGTATCAGTTTACTCGGGATTTTATTCGGAACTCGAATCTGACCAGAATTAAAGGAATAATTTTATTTCTCTTCCTTCTTTTATGGTGAGGACTGGTCTGGAAAAATGTTGTGGCCTTGCCACGTTCTTGAGAAAGTCGCTGCACTAAGAAGTGTCTCCTCGATTGGTAGGCCTCTTAGCAGCAAGTACAGTGCTGGGGAGACTCAGTTCGAGTGGATGAAGAAATGGATGGTGCCATTGCACCTCGACCACTGATGTTCATGCAGGAAAGGCAAAAATGTCTCAATTATGGTGGTGACACAGCATACCTCGCCCTTAGCTAGGCCAGACGCCAGCTCTGCCAACAGAAGTACGGAATAGGCCGCAACCCCACTTCCATGAAAACTGTCTCCCTGACGAGGCTCGCTTCTCCTAATTACGAGGGGGTACCAAAAAACAGAATAACATTGCCGTGGACGGAGCTTATGTAGTACGCATTTCTGACGGTAGGCGAGTATAGCCCAACTCATTGCCAATGCAGTGCCGCCTGTGTTGTCGGCCTGCCTTATTCTGTTCAGTTGCAGTGATTGTTTTTGCTAGCACTGGTTTGTTCTTGTTGCATTTTTTATGATGGCAAGGTTAAGTGAACAATGTGCATCTGTGAAATTTTGTTTTCTACTCAGTAAAAATGCTACTGAAATAGTTTTAAAGTTGAAAAGAACTTACCAAGATGACGCTATGGGAAAAACTATAGGCTACTAGTGGCTTGTTTTAAAAATGGCGACATGGAGATTGACGACAAACATCTTTCTGGACGTCCATAAAATGCCCGAATCGACGAAAATATTGAAAAAATTCGAGAGCTTCTGCTCACAGACCGTCCA
Organism: Schistocerca serialis cubense; assembly: GCF_023864345.2. NCBI lineage: Eukaryota > Metazoa > Arthropoda > Insecta > Orthoptera > Acrididae > Schistocerca > Schistocerca serialis. The sequence goes on from NC_064639.1 coordinate 574,151,029, forward strand.
AAGACAATTGATCAACTGTCAGAGATTCGTGGGTTCTCTTGCGGCTCGATTCAGCGAATTTTAATGGAAGATTTGGGAATGAAAAGGATTGCTGCCAAGTATGTTCCTGGGGTTCTGACTGATAATGTCGTACTTTGAAACAACAGCTTGAAACTGATCCAGATTTTCTGTCAAAGGTCATTACTGGTGATAAGTCATGGTACTATGGCTATGACCCAGAAACAAAGCAGTAGTGAAGACAATGGAAGGTGTCATCGTCACCCTTTCCTTAAAAAGTCGTCAAGTCAAATCAAACATCAAAGCAATGCTGATTTGCATTTTTAATGCCAAGGGCGTAGGTCATTCAGAGTGTTTCACCAGGTCAGACCGCCAGTCAGACCTTTTATTTGGGAGTTTTAAGATGACTGCGCAACAGTGTTCGTCAAAAAGACCCGATTTATGGCAGACAAGTTCATCCACCACGACAACCTACCTGCACGCAAAGCCATCTGTTACACAGGTTTTCCCTAAAAATGGCCTTGTTCCACTGTACCACGCACCTTACTCGCCTGACCTGGCTCCATGCGACTTCTTATCTCCCTGCATGAAAAGGGGCATGAGACGACACCGATTTGACGACACTGAAGAATTCAAGAACAAAACGACGGAGGAGCTGTCAGGCATTTCTAAAGATGACTACAAAAAATGTTTCGAACAGTGGTAGCACCGGTGGGACAAATGTATTAGTTGTAATTGAGATTATTTGGAAGAGGATAACGTTGTTTCGTAAACAATTTAAAAATATATAGTTTTTAAAAAATATTTCCGGTTTTATTTGGTAACCCCTCGTATATTCGCCGAGTGGCTTCTGTCGACAACAGGATACTGATACCGCACTGAGAGTGCATCTTCCCAGTAATAATAATGTAAAGCCTTACTCCCAAGCCCCCAAGTCTGGTATTGTCAATAAAATATTTACTAAATAGCGGCAGAAAATCAAAAACTATCGCTGAGCGCTTTGTGATAGTAATTTCACAGAATTATTCCAATGCGTCCCCACTTCACTTCTGCTGTTCGTACAGTTAGTTATATGTAGTCATTCCACTTTAGGTTTCACCAAAGGCCTAATAGTATGTTTTTACAGTTGTTGCTGTTTCCAGAAAGTAATCATCAACAATTTTGTCTAGTGATAACGGACATATCGTTGACGACGTATGGAAGCTAGAGTCTGGCAGTGAAGCTTCCTCAGATAGCCTACGTGGACGGCCGCTCGCTATAAGCGGGAAACCCGGGCTCAAGTCATGGTCCGGCACAAATTTTCATTGTTATTCCATTATACAGCTGACGATTTTCCACATTCGTAACAGTTTTTATGTTGAGATATTGTCAGTTCTTGCACCAAGCTCAGTCGTCTGCAGGTCTCCCTGCTTATGACTACAATATTGTGATGTTGCCATTGTTCCATATAGAACCGTTTCATTTATGAACAATCCCACAGAACTTCCGACGTTATCAGGTTAATTCAGTCGTTCACCATAGTCCTGTGGTCACTGGGAGAGAGCGCACACGGACTGAAAGATTATTGTCCTGTATACAATGAAAATAGGATCTGCAGCATTATGCCAAGTAACGTTATCGGGCACACAGCAAACAGTTCTTTCGCAGTGTTTTAAAGTACTCCATTCTACTGACAAGTGTAAACAATAACTTGCAGTATTACTAAGTGGATTTTTTTGTTTTTGTTTTTAGTTTTACGGTGCAGAGTGTTTGATCCCTGTGCATAAAACAAAAATCTGTTTCTATTAAACCTCTCTAGGACTGACCAGCTTTCCGGTGTTCTCGCGAATTTCGCCCATTTCAGGAAAAATTACACTGTAAACTCGGCGGAACTGCAGTTGGGCGTCAGTTCCACGAGCCACGAGGCCGCCCCGGCTGTTTGCTTGCGTTTGCAGCGCTACTGCACCGAAGATTACGCCGCTTGAATTCGTGAGGTAATGAAAACGGTTGAAGTTAGCTCTCGTACAGAACGCCAAACAGTACTATCGGAATTGTTTGCCGATCAAATTGGACGCTGCCGTCGGCGACCTGACATTTCCATCGTTTGTAGAGCGGTCTACGGGGCAGAATACGTGCGCTACGTACCCTGTTAGTGCAGTCCAACACGATGGGAGTTATATTGCGGATTAGGGAGGCGACCTGGATGTGGATCGAATTCGTGCATCAAATTAACTACTGTACGTTTCACACAAAGATCTGCCCGAAGGCAGTTTCACGCGTTTTTACGCACTGACTGGCACATACTGAGCTGATGCGCACGTCTGCCTCCGATACAGTATTCACAAACTGCAGAAATGTGGCACAACATTAACCGTAATTCAAACGAATGTTTTGTTCATGCTAAATTCCGTGGCGGGTACGTTTCCGTAATTTGTACTTAATTGCTGCAGTTTGTTTTGATTCACCATCAAGTACACTACAGATGGCCATAGTGCAGGCCTGTATAACCTATATTCAGTTTGCGAGGTGCCGGGGCTAGCAGTGTATTTAACATTAAATTCTTCTAGAATCTTCATATGAAAATGATGCTCTAAGCCCCCCTTTTCTAACTCCGACTTTTACTGTTGCACATGGATTAAGAAAAAACGCGAACTGACTGTAATCCACCCTGCAAGTGGAGTAGAAGAGTTTGACACCAGCAATAATTTAATTGAATAGAAATTAATTAGATGAAGGAAAGTTTCATTAACGTAATGAGAAATGAAAGGGTTGCTTTACCGATTCACAGAATGAAAGTTCTGTACAAAATAACAATTTGATTTATTATGACTAAACTCACAATAATAAACAAAACACATGAAACATTTACAATACGTCAAACTGGATACTCAACTGTTGTGAAGGTGAAATTGTCCATAAACTAGCTTATGACGTTTATGACCAAGTGGTATGTGGAGCCAATTCCCTGCAACTCAAATCTTAAGAGAAACACCCAGCCAACCCAACATTAATTGGTGCTACAGTAGTGATAACTCAGATAATGAACATCCAAGACAACCACGTAAGAAAAGACGGGAACAGGCGCGCTCTGCTGAGCTCTGATTATCACAGAGCAAAATTCCCTAATCTGCCGGTGCTGCAGACATACATTACCAAGCTGTCTTCTTAACTGCAAGGACACGACCTGCCGTACCGGAGGTGATGGGTGGTTGCTTCGACGTCCCGTCGTGGTGATGATAATGTCGCGAGTATAGCCTGAAACAAATTCTCCTGGTCTAGTTGTTCCAGACTAAAGACTTCCTAGCAACACAAATACGCCTCTGAGGGAGACAAAGAAGGCTCGCTACACAAGCACTGACGGTACAGTGAGTGATTTTAACAAGCGAAGTCACACAGTAACTCTGACGCACTCAACTTTAGCCAAAACTGCTCAAGAAGGACAACATAGGCCACTTGTACGCAGGACGCTCAATTGCCAACTGTACTCGGAAAGTTACGTTGAAGTCGAAACTTCAGCAACTTCGACAAACAGTTACAATTAAATGAAAGTATATTAGGCAGCCAATGGAAGGCAGGTTGTCCAGACCAGCGAGAGCTCAGTCTTGTAACCTACTCCAACCGAAAAGCGAGAGCCGACCCTCAAGAGCACCTGTACAAGCCGAACACAGAACATTCCCGCCCCCACGACAGTGGCCGTGGTTAAACGTTCCAATCAGCAACTCGAAAACCGGTGGAAAATTCCACTATTGCCAACGTGCTACTATTCCACCAATGGAGATACTTGGCGCCAATTTCTGCGCCGATTTTGCTATGTCACAGAGCTATTCCCAGAGCCAGCCAATCAGTGTTATGATTTTGCAGAAAACGCGGGAATTTGCCCGCCAAGACTGCCTGGGAACACAAGTCATTCCCACGCCTCGCTGGTAGCCCGCCAGAAAGTGTTTTCAGTAAGTTTCTGCGAAGTAACGGGATCTCTAGCCCAGCCACTCCGTCAGAGCCCTGTGGGCATGTCGCTCCCACTCTTATGACAATGTCGGCGTCTGGAAAGCATCCACTCTACTCCCTCACACCCATCGGCTTAACCCTTTCAAGTTCAGCAGAACCTGCCTGTCACCGGACCATCCGGGTGACGAGAGACGCTGTGTGGGAAGTCTGCGTGTGAAGGAATAGCGGCTTTTCACTGCATGCAATTAGAGAGTAAAGTCGAATTACTCAGAGTAAGATAGAAATATGAGAGGGGGCTCATGCCACCTCTCAACGATACATGATCAATGATTAGTACCCACTTACGAGTGATGTCCACCTCTCTAAAAAGTTGCTGACCTCAGCGAAACTATAAGAACCAAAAAATATTTCTGACGCAGTAAATCACTGTTAAGTGTCATAAAGTAATGGTAATAAGTGATAATTTATAGGAGAGATTACGAACAAATTAAATTGGACAAAACACATAGTTAATATTGTGGGGAAAGCAAACGAAATACTGCATTTTATTGGCTGAACACTTACAAAATGTAACACATCTACTAAAGAGACTGCCTACACTACGCTTGTCTGTCCGCTTTTGGAGTACTGCTGCGCCGTCTGGGATCCTTGCCAGATAGGCTTAACGGAATACATCAAGAAGGTTCAAAGAGCAGCAGCACATTTTGTGTTGTCGCGAAATAGGGGACATAGTGTACGGACATCATACAGGATTGGGGATCGACACCATTAAAACAACGACGGTTTACGTTACGGCGGAATATTTTCAGGATATTTCAATCACCAAGTTTCTCCTCCAAACGCGAAAATATTTTGCTGACGCCGACCTTCATAGGGATGAACGACCATCATAATAAAACAAGAGAAATCAGATCTCACGCAAAGATACAGGTATTCGTTTTTCCAGCGCGCTGTTCGAGAGTGGAATAATAGAGAATTATTGTGAATGTGGTTCGATGAACCGCCTGACAGGTACTTACGTGTGATTTGTAGAGTATACATCCAGATGTAGATTACATGAGTTCAAATGCTTCTAAAAGCTACACGATAGTCACGCAAAAAAATGGACCTTGGTCTCAATTTTTCAACTATGTATCCGACAAAGTCAACAGCGAAAGTTAAAAACCAGTTAATAACATAGATGCTGAAAACTGGATAAGTCGTGGGCTATAGAAAGATGAATTTGACAGCTGACTCTTTGGTGGTTAGCTTCGTAACTGACCTCGCAATATTTACCTGTTTCACTACACACGCTTGCATAACACGTTAATAAGCTGAAGAGACAAGTCTCAAACGCGGGACTGCAGATCTCCTTCTAGGGAACGGAACTTATAACGAATATCATGTCAGCACCCAGTGTACTAGAGGTAGAAGGTGGAGAAACCAAACGGACAGAGTAATTTAGGTACCTACTAGATTCTCTGGATTCCAGCACCACCAAGAAGGAAGCCTTTGCTTCACGGAACGGGAAAATGAGAACGGTATATCAGCTACCTAAAAATTTCTATTAATGCCAAGATACAACATTACTACACAGTAACACGGCGGAAGGCCTTTCCTATATGCCACAGGATGCCTTTGTCTAATCGAGAAATTAGGAATAAGAGACAGACCTTTGGGAAAAGCCACATCCAGTCGAGGAAAATGTTGAATCTAGAAAGCGATACAACCATGAATTCTTGACACATATTGATAAGATCACACAGTTTGTAGCATGAAGATTCTTTTGTATGACCGCATTATTCGCATGAGTCCTAGAAGTTCGTGCAGTCGCATCTCCCTCTATTTTCTGAACAAGAAAACTAGGAGTCATGATTCACCTAGTTATAAAAAGACCTGCAAGAGGTGGGGAATACGCAGTGCGATATCCAGAAACTCTTTCGGTAGTTGATATTAACAAAATCCAAAACTGAAAACCAGCTAAACGGACTGGAGCGAGAAAGGAACAACACAGGAAGCGAATGCAAGCATACTGGGCTAAAATTAAAGTCCAGGAGGAAGGAAAATGGTAAAGAACAGTTGAAACAGCACGGTCCGTAAAACGACAAGAAGAAAAGAAGAATAAAAATAAGTGATAAATAAACAATTGCCAGAAATATTGTTACTTCATTTGAAAAACTATGCGTAATCCTCTGGTTCGTTGAGTGTCTTAGAATAATTTCAAATCTCATGAACCTGGCGGAGTCTGCCCCCTATTGGTCTATTCCAGCTCTTGCGAGTGGTTTTCCCCACGTAGGACATACTGAGAACTGTACAATTACATCTATAGGTACGCTAACAGCTATTACAAATTCATAATTTATGACTGACGCTCTTTATTAGACGTGTGGATGTACAAGGATCAGTGTGGTACCCGCATCGCAGTACACCCTACTTCGTGATCTGAAAATTAAATACCATGTAAGTGCCTCTACGCTTGTATTTGAATAAAAGACAGCTCAGTGGCAGATAGTTCGAACCATGCGATGAAAAAAAAATCCGTGCCTAATGTATTCACTTGATTCACAGAGAGGTCTAATCATTCGAATACTGTAGCTAGTCACTATTCTCTTCAGCTGACATCGGTCATAGTAATTTACAAGACTTATCAAACTACACTCCTGGAAATGGAAAAAAGAACACATTGACACCGGTGTGTCAGACCCACCATACTTGCTCCGGACACTGCGAGAGGGCTGTACAAGCAATGATCACACGCACGGCACAGCGGACACACCAGGAACCGCGGTGTTGGCCGTCGAATGGCGCTAGCTGCGCAGCATTTGTGCACCGCCGCCGTCAGTGTCAGCCAGTTTGCCGTGGCATACGGAGCTCCATCGCAGTCTTTAACACTGGTAGCATGCCGCGACAGCGTGGACGTGAACCGTATGTGCAGTTGACGGACTTTGAGCGAGGGCTTATAGTGGGCATGCGGGAGGCCAGGTGGACGTACCGCCGAATTGCTCAACACGTGGGGCGTGGGGTCTCCACAGTACATCGATGGTGTCGCCAGTGGTCGGCGGAAGGTGCACGTGCCCGTCGACCTGGGACCGGACCGCAGCGACGCACGGATGCACGCCAAGACCGTAGGATCCTACGCAGTGCCGTAGGGGACCGCACCGCCACTTCCCAGAAAATTAGGGACACTGTTGCTCCTGGGGTATCGGCGAGGACCATTCGCAACCGTCTCCATGAAGCTGGGCTACGGTCCCGCACACCGTTAGGCCGTCTTCCGCTCACGCCCCAACATCGTGCAGCCCGCCTCCAGTGGTGTCGCGACAGGCGTGAATGGAGGGACGAATGGAGACGTGTCGTCTTCAGCGATGAGAGTCGCTTCTGCCTTGGTGCCAATGATGGTCGTATGCGTGTTTGGCGCCGTGCAGGTGAGCGCCACAATCAGGACTGCATACGACCGAAGCACACAGGGCCAACACCCGGCATCATGGTGTGGGGAGCGATCTCCTACACTGTCCGTACACCACTGGTGATCGTCGAGGGGACACTGAATAGTGCACGGTACATCCAAACCGTCATCGAACCCATAGTTCTACCATTCCTAGACCGGCAAGGGAACTTGCTGTTCCAACAGGACAATGCACGTCCGCATGTATCCCGTGCCACCCAACGTGCTCTAGAAGGTGTAAGTCAACTACCCTGGCCAGCAAGATCTCCGGATCTGTCCCCCATTGAGCATGTTTGGGACTGGATGAAGCGTCGTCTCACGCGGTCTGCACGTCCAGCACGAACGCTGGTCCAACTGAGGCGCCAGGTGGAAATGGCATGGCAAGCCGTTCCACAGGACTACATCCAGCATCTCTACGATCGTCTCCATGGGAGAATAGCAGCCTGCATTGCTGCGAAAGGTGGATATACACTGTACTAGTGCCGACATTGTGCATGCTCTGTTGCCTGTGTCTATGTGCCTGTGGTTCTGTCAGTGTGATCATGTGATGTATCTGACCCCAGGAATGTGTCAATAAAGTTTCCCCTTCCTGGGACAATTAATTCACGGTGTTCTTATTTCAATTTCCAGGAGTGTATATCATTGTTCAGTGCGTCCAAAATAAAACTGATGCGAAAAGGCATTCGGCATTTCGAGAAAATACGATGTAGACAGCGAGGAGAACATACTGAGAATCGTCTTGTATGGATAGTTTCGGTAAGATACAGCAACAGCACACACCGCACGTGCAACTTTGGTATGAATTCGTGAGGCGTTTGGTCAGAAGAGAACAGTCAGACATTGCAACAAAAGCCCTTCGCCTCCAAGATCACATCTCACTTCCTACGATTTTTACCGGTGGGGCAAGATGCACGGGTAGGTGTACGCAAATAATCTTCATACAATGGAAGATTTTCAGGAAAACTTCTAAACTGCTATTGCTGCCATAGTTCGGGCTGAGTTCCTATGTCAGTGTCGCAGATAAATGGTACACTTCGCTGCATCGACATCACCGGTGACAATTTCCCGAATCTTCTGTAAAGAACAGTTTTCCTGTTTACCAATGAGGATAACGTAATGCTCGTAAAATTTGTAAGTATTTTCCGGCCCAGTATTAAACTAGACACTCTTTATAATCGCCAGTAACAATGCTAAAAAACTAATCACTTCGCATATCATCTTACCATTGCACATTACTGCTGAAAGACGCACAAAATCGTAATTTTTAATGCGCAATGGAAACAGCTTTCTCTTTCTATTAATTAACAAATATGGGGATAGAAGATAGATTTCCAAGATGCGGAGAGAATGCATGGTGTTTGTCATCACCATGTACACAGGATTAATAACGATGGTAAACCGTACATTTACATGCTGCACACGGTCTTATTGGTATCACTGTTTGAAAATTTAAACTACAGGCAATACAATGTGACAAATATATAACAAAATTTTCTTTGCGCCATCAGACACACCATCAAACACAGAGGTGGATATGTTATTAAATGATAGCTCTTTTGTCGACTGATGGTTCCAGCACTTGATAATTAAAGGCTTGGTGTCAAGTGAACTCGAAAGAATTGGGTTGTGTCTGTTTCCCAGTCACCACCTGCGCCGACAAGAGGCGTGTTTTCAGTCGAAGAGACAGCACAGGGTCATAAGGGCTTATGTACTTGCAGCAGTGTGTATGGAATTTACAGAAAGAATATGTACTCAAGGCGTTCTACACACGCTTATGCATCGGGGTGAACTGCCACTCCGTAAGCAAACTCCATATTTTGCAGGATCTATGTAGCAACACACTGCGGTGCCTTCGCGTTTCCTTAAACTCATACTGAAGTATAGGTTTATGTGCCCCAATAGTCGGGAAAAGATTCAAACAGTCTGTTAAAGGGGGGAGGGGGGGGGGGGAGATGGGGGGAAGTCACATTTAAGCTTTCCTCAGCGACACTAATTGTTGTGTTGGCAGAAGAGCCAACACCGTGTTACTAGTGGAGGCCGAAATGCACGCGTTTTATCTCACGCAAGCTGGCGTGAGGAGGCAAGAACTATACAGACGTGAGGTCTGGAACATGACAAGGAATTAGAATTCAGAAAGCGGACGTAATTAGTTTGATACTTAACTTCAATCCATTAATGATGAACGTCGCTCTTGACGGTACATGATTCACAATATTATCTGTTCAGAATACATTCTAGTAAATGAATATGGCGCCTTGCTAGGACGTAGCAAATGACGTAGCTGAAGGCTATGCTAAGCTGTCGTCTCTGCAAATGAGAGCGTATGCAGACAGTGAACCATCGCTAGCAAAGTCGGCTGTACAACTGGGGCGGGTACTAGGGAGTCTCCCTAGACTAGACCTGCCGTGTGGCGGCGCTCGGTCTGCAATCACTGATAGTGGCGACACGCGGGTCCAACGTATACTAACGGACCGCGGCCGATTTAAAGGCTACCACCTAGCAAGTGTGGTGTCTGGCGGTGACACCACACTAATAATGATAAAATCTCGTTAGCCACCGTTTCATTATTTGAGGTAGTGTAACTCCGTACATTATTTCAGTTTCATTGCTGAAAATTTCCTCTTGACTTGTTACAATAGCTACACACAAGTTCTTCTACAATACGTGTTAATATTGCTGAATACAAAACGTTCAAACACATTGAGGAAACTTCGGTATTACAGAAAAACTGTAAATTTGTGATAATCTCCTGTGGAACAAAACTTAATTTGACTTAAACTAATTTACGCTAAGGACAACACACACACACACACACACACACACACACACACACACACACACACACATGCCCGAGGGAGGACCCGAACCACCGACGGGGGAGGGAGCCGCACAACCGTGGCAAGACGCCTTAAATCGCGCGGTACCCCATGCGGCTCGATAGTACGTTATGAAAGTGACTAACAAGAGTAGGTAATGTTAAAGAAGCGTATTAAATATTTCGATCGCAAAGAATTGTGAAACTTGTGAAATATTAGTAGAATACGAGTATATAGCAGACGGTAGAGACTTTTAAGAAAAGAAACACTACCATGGAAGAAAAGGGCAGAAGTGTTCCTCGTCCATATCTCAGAGAGTTTAAGTGAAATGAGTAGGCTCTAACCGTAATTTATTAAGCAACAAATGAAATTATTTGACGGATTAGGCGAAGAACTGAAGTCCGTAGTAAGATATCAGTAATTTCGTTCCTGGTTGTGCGGAGGAAAAGTTTCGTCCATGACTGTCTCATAACGTCTGTCACACACCACCTAATGTTAGTTCTAAGGTAGTGAAAAAAGTGCAAACTTGGTGTGCAATAGGAAACGCATTAAACGTTTTTGTGACGCCAGGTTCTCGTTTTCAGCAGCGCGGGATCCTCCAGCGCAGAAACTCCTGAGAGACAAAAAGCGGAAGCGAGTTTTACGCCGTCGGATGCGAACAATTAATTTTCCATCTACTCAGGTGCGATGGGCGAAGTAGCGGAGACAGTGACAAACTCCACATCCAAATATTGGTTTCCGCTCGGGCTAACCTCGTTAAGACCAGCACTTTTCGTGGTTTGGTCCCAGAACAAACGATAACGATTTCCCGGGGCGAGAGTTCGCTTCTGAGAGTGTCAACTTCTGTTACATTCAACGACAACTCTTCCAGCCGAAGGAGAAAATGAAAGCAGTAGCAGACTAGTACATGACGCTTTTCTTCTGGCAGAGATTGATTAGAAGAGTCTGATAACTGTCTCAGACAGCTCACAAACGAAACTTTTGAACAGTAACGTGGTAGTATGATCGGAAATTTCTGATCAGTGGGAGAGAAATTGCGTTTTCGCCTGTCGGGAAAAAGTTTCAATTAAATTAAAAGGATCTGACTAATAGATGGCCTGCTTATGTGCGACACTGATTAAATTAACTGTAGAAAAGGTAAAGTAGTTAAGAATGAATTCGTCTCGTCTCGTCTACGTTTTCTAACGACCATTCACAAAATAGTTTTTGTATCTCCATCCTCGCGGTTGACGGTCTGCAGGACTTCGGCCATTCACTTGCATTATAAAATGGAACACCTGCAGCCGTCAACGGCTGTTGATGATTCAGAAAATAGTCTCCTGCAGAAGAGAGAGAGGGAGTGTGTGTGTGTGTACGTGTGTGTGTGTGTGTGTGTGTGTGTGTGTATGTGTGTGTACATACTACAGTATAATGATTTTTCTGCCTTTTTCTGTTCTGACAAGGAACCCCTTGAGTGCGAGATCGAAAAAGGCCGATGATGTTTACGGCATTCGACGCCCCACGTATTGTCTACCCTACAATCACAATATTGGCTGCCAGTCCCAACAGGGGGCGAGATTGCAGGTATCCAATGGTGAGCACAGTGGAGCGTAGTTGAACTGCTAAGTCGACGAACAGCCCACGATAGTGCTGCAGTGCTAGTGATGACACAAAGCACAGCAACGGTAGCGGTATACAAAACAAACATCGAATTATATCTACAACAACAACTGTCGAGGCTGACATTCCGTCAGAAACGAACCCAAGGAATTTCGCAGATTGAGAAAGAAGGGGTAGATGATATATTAGCGTTTCTGCAAGATGAGACAGTGGAATGTGTGGAGTCGTATAAGCTTGACTGTGTGGACAATGAACACTAGTAGTACAATGATGACGATACATGTTTAACAGTTAAAGTGAAATTGAAAGAGGTGTCGAGCCATGTAGTTCGTCTTTGTCAGACATGGAGCCACAAATCCTTTCTCCAGTGAAACGTGGTAAAGGACGATTATTGCTCAAGGAGCGGGTACTAAACATGATTACGTACATAGATCATCGGCAGCATAGTAAGAAAAGAATTATGAACATATTTCTAGTAAGTCCACAACAATATGCATGTGTAGTGCATAACAGAAACTACGGATATTCAAAGGAGCACAAGGCTCTCTTGTTACAAAAACTGGTGTTTGCACGTTCCAAGGATGCTCGATAAACTTTACAGGATGTTCATGATAGTTACGCACTACGTTGTGCACATCAAATAGCGCGTGAAATATATTACAGTGATTTCAAGGGAAGCAGTGGATGGTTGCATAGCTTCAAACAGGTTTTTGTTTTTTTCCGTACCTATAAAACATGTTATCGCACTATGCGCTATCTGCAGCTACACCTTATGGGGGACTGATGACCTTCGCTGTTTAGTCCCCCTTAAACATCCCAACAACCACCACCACCACCACCAGCTACACCTTAAGGATAGCCAGTTTCACGATAAGCTCCACAACAGACTGTTTCGCATTCGGTTGCATGCCATCACATTCCATCAGTTCTCATCACCCCGTTACACCAAAATGATTACATATGCTTCCTTAAAAGTGCTTTGCATTCGGCTGCACGCCATCACATTCCATCAGTTCTCATTACCTCGTTACACCAATATGATTATACAGGGTGAGTCACTAACTATTGCCACCTAGAATAGCTGCAAAAGTATGATAGTACCTAAAACGTTTGTGGGACAAATGTTGCATGGGACATCGGGGGCCATAATATGACATTTTTTTTGTTGCAAGCTGGGGTCACGACAGAGATATGGTCAACTTTGTTTTTTTTTTTTTTTTTTTTAAGTGGGATGCTATAGTTTGGTACTTATTTTCTGATAGCGGTTATCGAGACGAATTCAATTATGTGTAACAGTAAGGTCTTTGAAGGTGTTGAGTGGTACTTAAGATAGCTAAATAAATTAGTGAAATCAATGTGAAGCGAAGTAGAAATTAGAAAATAAATGAAAGACTTAGTTAAGTTTAGAAGAATTACACACTGGTAAACAGCGGACAGAGCAACAGTGGCAACGGCCGGTACTTGCAAGTCAGCACGTTGAGGAGAAGCCATCGCCCTCCCCACATAAGCGGAGGCTGTCGACTCAGCCGTCAGGGCATCGCCCGACTGGCTCATGTGTTTCTCAGTCGTCACATGTGATCAAAGGCCCTCGCCCACATTCCAAGAGCCAATGACAGACATTAAGAGGATTCTTCGAGAAGCTTTTCAACGTGACTGAAGAGGCAATGACTGGCTCATGTGTTTCTCAATTGCCACATGTGATCAAAGGCCCTCGCCTACATTCCAAGAGCCAATGACCGGCGTTAAGAAGGTTCTTCGAGAAGCTTTTCAACGTGACAGAAGAGGCAATGACCGCGAAGTCGTTCACCTACAGTGAACTGAAGTAAATAAATACGCGGGACACAGTGGGCCCGACAGTAGTTTCCAGTTCAGTTTCGGTGGTCAAGACCGTCATGCAGAAAGAGACTACATCGTACACAGAAGCACCAAGTCCGCCGCTGTAATGGAATAGCAAGCAGCAGCCTCGCCGCCAGAAGACAGAAGTTAGAAGGTATTTGAAGACTGATTTTTAAGTACCCGGGGGACTCGTGAGGACGGGAAGGAGATGGCCTCACATCAGCAGTCACCTGTGAGCTGGGATGAAGATCTGACAGCCGAAGACTGGCAATCTGCAGTCCGTTGTTCGAGTCCGGGACACTGGCCTTCCCCGCTGCGCCGCTCCGCTGGCCGACGCATAACATGGACAGACGCGGCCACATAGAGAAGAGAAACACTGGGATACCATATCCAAGGTATCACCATCCGATTCACGACTTCGTTCTCAATAATTAAACGAGCCATCTCACGATGTGCGTCTCCAGTCAACTGGGCGAGACGGCAACACAAGATACAAACCGCCACGCGTAATCAGACGCCGCCGCGCACACAGCAGAGGCTTCGCAAACGACACAGCTGCCGCTCTCCCAGCCAGAACAATCCAGTAAGGAAACCGTTGTAAAAATCTTTCAATAAAAGTTACCTTATGTAAAAATGCTGTTTCATTCTACCTCATACCCGAGCCAATGAAGAACCCACCCTGCCCACATGTTGTTAATAGAGAAAAAGTAATTTATTTAGTGCTTTTCACCCTGACATAATGCTTTAGAATCAAATGCCCTTTGCAGTAATGCTCATCCTGAAAACTGACTAGCATCAAAAGAGAAAACCCAGTTACAATGGTTAACGAAGGTCACAAAGGTGGCACGAACGTCCTTTTACAGAAGGTGTTCGAAGTGATGACCATTGGTATCAATACAGCGTTGCAACCTTCTTATCAAGGATTGAGTGGTATTCCTTATCACATCGGCTCTTATCGAAGCACATGCTCTCGTATATCCTGCAAATAGTAAATATTCGGCGAATACGGCGTATCCATCTAACGTGCCATTGACACGTAAACACCATTCGACGGTTTCGCAATATAACACTTATAGGAACGGTAAGACTAGTATCGTCGAACCAAGCGAATGTTAGTGATGTATTCCTTCGAAGAACAAGTCGATATGCTTCTCATTTACGGAGAATGCCAATGAAATTCAGTGAGAGCTAGACAGATATCCTCAACTTACTCACCCTACACTTCGTACGTTTAAATATGCGTATGATAAATTGAGAACAACTGTATCTTTAACGCATCGGAAGCATATCCGGCAAAGGAAAATTACTAACGAGGAAACGAAAATTGGTACTCTTGCCACTGTGGTTCGAGATCCTTGTGTTAGTTCGCGTCAAATCGCAAGGGAATCTGGGATGAGCCAGAGTAGTTTTGTTCCTGTTCTGTGTCCTTACCATATCAGTCTCCACCAAGAATTAGTTGGTACTGATTGTATGCGTTGTACTGAATTCTGCTCATGGGCTCAACTTCAGATTCAGAGGGATGACACATTTATTAACTTGTTTTTATTTACTGACGAGGCTACATTCACGAACCATGGAAATGTTAATTTGCATAGCATGCATTATTCGGCAACTGAAAATCCATGTTGGCTGCGGCAAGTTGCACACCGGAAACCGTGGTCGGTGAATATATGGTGTGGGATTCTGGAGGACAGAATTATAGGAAGTACACCACATTCCTGCAAGAAACATTAGGTCTGTTATTGGAAGAAACACCGTTAGGAACAAGGAACGGAATGTGGTATCAACACAATGGGCGTCCAGCACATTTTTCGCTGATGGCCAGAAACGAGCTGCAGAGACAATTCCCAAAACGTTGGATTGGACGTGGAGGAAATGTGTCGTGGCCGGGTCATTCGCCAGACTTGACGCTTCTGGATTTTTTCTTGTGGGGATTCGTAAAAGACATTGTTTATAAAGACGCTCCAACTACACCTGAAGATATGCGTGAGAGAATTGTCAGATCATGTGCTTCGATCAGTGCCGATGTGATAAGGAATACCACTCAATCCATGATAAGAAGACTGCAGCACTGTACCAGTGGTCATCACTTCGAACACCTTCTGTAAATGGACGTTCATGCCACCTTTTTGACCTTCGTTGACCTTCAAAGACCATACTGTTACACAACACTGGATTCGTCTAGATAGCAAGTATCAGAAAATAAGTACCTAACTATAGCTTCCCATTTAAAAAACAAAGTTAACCTTCATATCTGTGAAGCGACTCCACCTAGCAACAAAAAACTAACGTCATATTATGGCCCCCGTTGTCCCATGCATCTTTTGTCCCACAAACTTTTCAGCTACTATCATACTTTCGGAGTTATTCCTGGTGTCAATAGTTGGTGACTCACCCTGTACGTGCTTCTGTAAGTGTGGATAACTATCTGAACGTCCTACATGGTTTTAATTTCCAAGTAGTTTGCTTTCGATCTTGAGGGTACGAAACTTTGTCAGAGACAGAGGCCAACAGTCTAGCTAGAATGTTCACATAACCTATGCAAATATTTTGTCCTGTGACTCCTGTTACAATGTTATGTTGGGAAGAGCATCTACCTGTGGGTATTTACTAGTGAACACTCTTTTTGAAACACGCCAAATGTAATCTGGCTGCTATTTAAACCCATGGCTTGAGATAATTCTTGTTTTGTCAGTTATATGTATGACAAGAGGCGCTCAGCTTCAGCCGATCTAATGCACCATCATGTGATGTAACAAGGCCCACTCCTTCTGAAGAAGATGTGTTTAGGAATATAAAAACCTAGGTCAAGGGCTAATAAACCTTTGTTTGGAACTGGTTGGCTATTTTTGATCGTGTTGAAGCTGCATGGGCAGCTGTACCTGTACACGCCATCCAAGCTCTGTTTGACTCAATGTCCAGGCGTATCAAGGCCGTTATTACGGCCAGAGGGGGTTGTTCTGGGTACTGATTTCTCAGGATATATGCACCCAATGAATACCCGTTTATCACCTGCATTTCTTCTTGGTGTAGCAATTTTAATGGCCAGTAGTGTAGAATACGTTGTGTTTGCTCTTCCGGACATATCCGAAGGAACAGACACCATGCGGAATCGGCAGTTGTAATATTACGTAAACTGATGATGGAAGGGGAAGGAAGGAAAGGATAGGAACTACTGACGTCAGCTGCCTCTGGGCTTTACGCTGTATCAGCGGCGACAAACGAAAATGTGTGCCAGACCGGGATTCAAGTCCGGAATCTCCTCTTTACTAGTCAGCTGCATTAACTACTGCCCCTCCCCCCCCCCCCCCCCGTCCCCCTCGCATTTTCACGGACTATTACGGCACAGGACGTCGTTGCGGAATCCGCAGCGACGAGTGAATTTACATGGTATATACCCCGGTATATACCCCTCAGTCTCAAAATGAATAAACCTAAGCTACTGAACGATTATTTGAAATGAAGGTAATGATTTTCGATTTACAATTAAATCTCAGCAATCAAGTTCAAGATTAGTACATCTCCTGTAAATGTTCTTGTTCACCTAAAGAATGCCAGCTTTAGAATCTAATGGGAATAATGCAGAACAGCGATGTTAGTCATTAAATAGCGCTGCGCTATTTCTTTACTGAGACACTAATTCGATTCACTCATTTACACTGAGTCTGTGTATGACAACATAAAAATGCTCAAAGCAGCGAGATGCCTGACTCCAGCCACGTGGTACTCACCGATGACTTTGCACACTGAACAAAACGTGTTACCAGCGTCAAAACAGTAATTCACGAACCTCTTACACCACAGTACCACTTTGCACTCAGGCACTACGCTGCTGCACTGGGAAGGAGGGAGTAACTAACAACTGGTGCGCGCGGAAGTTTAAAAACTCTACTTTCAGTAGGTCATAACTGCGTACTGTCAGAATTATGACCCAAATTTTCGCACAGGATCGATTTCTTGAGCTGGTATCTTGCAAGTGTGCTTTTCACTCCTTGGAATATGAGTTGGTGATGATTTCCTTGTCAGTCTGAAGACTGTTCATTGATTGTAGGCTCGTATTCACCAGGATGATGAATTTCGAATCGTCGCGTGGTTGATTAAATTTGGAAATTTGATATACATTGTCTCCAAACAGCCGCTATTATATTTTGAAACATAACTACTTTCGAGAGTTCACTTGTATTGTCAAATGTCACAAGGATCACTTATTGTGAAGCAACCAAAAAATTAATCATTGCTCTATACAAACATCCATAAGCATATAAATTTTCCACGTGGTTATATATGGGTAAACATCCGAGCGCCATCTCATGAGTTTTGATAAGGCACTGTACTCCTATTCTGAAGGGCGCCGCATCAAATCACCGTCCGGCTATTCACATCTAGCTTTTCCACTTACGACGAGTGCAGGTATGATTCGTATTAAAGGACACGAACAATCCCTTCCCCATCTTTCCACGGTTCGATGTTGTGCTAACATCGTCAACGATGCAATATTCCTTCTTCGCGCAGTTCATCAGCCAAACAGTCGACAATCGAAGAAGGCTGTAGACAGAATTAGGTGTCCGATCACAAGAGAGGAAATTCCTCGTTCTACGTGTAGTCAATGTGTGCTCCTGATCATCAGTAAGTTGTTGCTATACTGTTCGCTACATCGGTTAAGTTGTGATTCATGTGGACCTTTGCTTGTGCGTGTTTTATATCTACATCTACATTACTACTCTTCAGTTCAGTATCTGGCAGAGGGTTCTTCGAACCACCTGTAGACTATTTGTCTGCCTTTCTAGTCTCTGACAGCGCGTGGGAAAAATTAACACTTAAATCTTTCTGTACGAACTCTGATTTCTCTTATTTTGTTATGATGATCTTTCCTTTTTTCTTGCATCTACATGGCAATATTTCCACATTAGAGGAGGAAGTTGGTGATTAAAATTTTCTGAAATGTTTTCACGGCAACTAAAAACGCCTTTGTTTCAGTGATTGCCAATCCAACTCGCTTATCATATTCTTGACATCCTCTCCCCTATTCCGCGTAATACGAAACGAGCTGCTGTTCTTCGTACTTTTTCGACCTCCTCCGCCTGTCCTACCTGATAAGGATCCCATACAGCACAGCAGTACTCTAGCAGAGGACAAACAAGTAATTTAGTAATTCTAATTCCTAGGTATTTAATCGAATTAACAGGCTTTAAATTTGTTTGATTTTTCGTGTAATCTAAATTTAACGGATTTCTTTTTGTGCTCACATAGATGACTTCACACTTTTCCCTAATGAGAAAAGATTGAGACATTTTGGGCACTTCAGATATCGTATCTAAGTCATTCTGCAACGTTTTGATCTCCTGATCGCTCTAATAGACGGCAAACGACAGAATTACCTGAAAACCATCTAAAAGAGCTGTTCAGATTATCTCCTAAATCGTTTCAGTAGCTTAGGAACAGCAGAGGGCCTATGACGCTTCTTCGAGAAACGCCCCATATCTAGTTTTACTCGATTTTCCGTCGATTACTGCGTACTGTGACCTTTCATAGAGGAAATCATGGATGCCTTCACACAGCTGAAGCGATACGCCTTCGGCACGCAAATAGATTAGAAGTCTTATGAGGAACGGCGTCAAAGACGTTCTGAAAATCTAGAAATATGGAATCAATTCGATATCCGCTGTGAATAGCACTGATTACTTAATGTGAATAAAGAGCTAGTTGTGTTTAGGAAATACGATATATCCTCGATCCAAGCTGACTGTGTGTCAGATAGTTACCTTCTAAGTAATTCGAAATAATCGAACACATTATATAATCCAAAATCCTACTGCGAATTGATGTTACTGATATGCGTCTGTAGTTCAGAAGAGTGCTCCTATATCCTTTATTGGCGTGACGTGTGCAACTTTCCAATGATTCGGTATGGATCTTTTGTCGAGGTTTCACAAACCTTACGGTAAACCCAAATTCCCGCAGTTGCTCCAAATTTTTTCCTCCTTCAGACGCATTCTACAGGGTGGTCCATTGATCGTGTCGGGGCCAAATATCTCACGAAATAAGCGTCAAACGAAAAAACTACAAAGAACGAAACTTGTCTAGCTTGAAGGGGGAAACCAGATGGCGCTATGGTTGGTCCACCAGATGGCGCTGCCGTAGGTCAAACGGATATCAACTGCGTTTTTTTAAATAGCAACCCCTATTTTTTAATTAAATATTCGTGTTGTACGTAAAGCAATATGAATGTTTTAGTTGGAACACTTTTTTCGCTTTGTGATAGGTAGCGCTGTAATAGTCACAAACATGTGGCTCACAATTTTAGACGAACAGTTGGTAACAGGTAGGTTTTTTAAATTAAAATACAGAACGTAGGTACTTTTGGACATTTTATTTCGGTTGTTCCAATGTGATGCATGTACCTTTGTGAATTTATCATTTCTGAGAACGCATACTGTTGACAGCGTGATTACCTGTAAGTACCATATTAATGCAATAAATGCTCAAGATGATGTCCATCAACCTCAATGCATTTGGCAATACGTGTAACGACATTCCTCTCAACAGCGAGTAGTTCGCCTTCCGTAATTTTTGCACATGCATTGACAATGCGCTGACGTATGTTGTCAGGCGTCGCCGGTGGTTCACGATAGCAAATATCCTTCAACTTTCCCCACAGAAACAAATCTTTGGACGCCAGATCCGGTGAACGTGTGGGCCATGGTATGGTGGTTCGACGACCAATCCACCTGTCATGAAATATGCTATTCAGTACCGCTTTAACCGCACGCGAGCAATGTGCCGGACATCCATCATGTTGCAACTACATCGCCATTCTGTCATGCAGTGAAATATCTTGTAGTAACATCGGTAGAACATCACGTAGGAAATCAGTATACACTGCACCATTTAGACTGCCACCGATAAAATGGGGGCCAATTATCCTTCCTCCCATAATGCCGCACCATACATTAACCCGCCAAGGTCGCTGATGTTCCACTTGTCGCAGCCCTCGTGGATTTTCCGTTGCCCAGTAGTGCATATTATGCCGGTTTACGTTACCGCTTTTGGTGAATGACGGTTCGTCGCTAAATAGAACGCGTGCAAAAAATCTGTCATCGTCCCGTAATTTCTCTTGTGCCCAGTGGCAGAACTGTGCACGACGTTCAAAGTCGTCGCCATGCAATTCCTGGTGCATAGAAATATGATACGGGTGCAATCGATGTCTATGTAGCATTCTCGACACCGACGTTTTTGAGATTCCCGATTCTCGCGCAATTTGTCTGCTACTGATGTGCGGATTAGCCGCGACAGCAGCTAAAAAACCTACTTGGGCCTCATCATTTGTTGCACGTCGTGGTTGACGTTTCACATGTGGCTGAACACTTCCTGTTTCCTTAAATAACGTAACTATCCGGCGAACGGTCCGGACACTTGGATGATGTTGTCCAGGATACCGAGCAGCATACATAGCACACGCCCGTTGGGCATTTTGATCACAATAACCATACATAAACACGATATCGACCTTTTTTGCAATGGGTAAACGGTCCATTTTAACACAGGTAATGTATCATGAAGGAAATACCGTCCTCACGTACTTATAAGTTTGTGACTATCACAAAGCGAAAAAGGTGGTCCAACTAAAACATTCCTATTTGTTTACAGACTACAGGAATATGTAATAAAAAATGGGTGATCCTATTTTTAAAAAACGCAGCTGATAAGCGTTTGACCTGTGGCAGCGCCATCTATCGGGCCAACCATAGCGCCATCTCGTTTCCCCCTTCATGCTAGACGAGTTTCGTTCTTTGTAGTTTTTTTCGATTGATGCTTATTTCGTGAGATATTTAGCCCGGTCACTATCAGCGTACCACCCTGTATATCGGGAATAGTAATTTCCTCAAAGTATTCCTGGAGACCGCTACTGAAGTATTTTAGACGGTCGTCTCATGCTCTTCAACTCTCATCAGTTACTGCTACCGCAGTGGATAACGCGTTGGGTTTCACGCTTCACGGCGGGATGCAGGCTGTCTGCCACCGGTCTCCGATGCGAGAACGGAATTGGTGATGCAGGCAATAGCAGCAATAATAGTACGAGTGCATCCGGTCGCGCATTATGCGGTATTTGCGGAGGAAAGTAATACGAGGGTTCGAATGTGAAAGCAGGCTGCGACGGGAGTGGCGCCGGGCGGAGCGGCCCGCCCTTGAGCCGGCCGGCGCTTCCTGCCGGTAACGCGGCGTACAAAGCGGGAAATTGATGGCATGTGGGGCGCCGGTGGAGTGAAAGGAAGAGCGGCTCCAGCCGCAGCTCGGCCGGCCGGCGTCCTTACGCAAGGCCCTGGGCGGCCGGGAGCAGCGGGCGGCGCTCACAAAAAGGACGCCCGTCACAGCGCGCTGCGAGAAGGCCGGCCACGAGCGGCCGATGGCGACCCGCCGGCCGAGGCGCCGAGTTGCGTAACTTTCTCCCTGCACTCGACGAGCTTCTCCAGCTTCGAGCAGACCACTCAAATGCAGCACATTGCCAATTAGGAAATAAGATAACTTTTAATAAAACGTGCTTATCACTACAGATGTCCGATTCTGGTAGCTGAGTGGCCAGCGCGAAAACGTGTCATACCTAACGGCCCGGTTTCGATTCCGCGCTGGGTCAGAGTTTTCTCCGCTCAGGGACTGGGTGTTGTGTTGTCCTTTTGAGCCCAACCCCACGGATACCTATGGTGGATCGGGGAAAGCCACCGTTCAGGCTGTGTTGCTGGCGGGGCCGGAAGGTGCTAACTGCCACACCACGTATCATTATAAGTCTCATTGGCTCAGCGTGAATTGTTTGTACAACCAACCTACACAGCCTATACCTCAACCTCCACTACACTAATAACTTTTGATCTGAAGATTAAAGTTAGGCACCTCTTCAAGGGACCTACGCCCCCTGGTAAGAGGCGGCGCACGGCCTGGATGGAAGGATCTTAATTGTAGTTCCTCTCTTTTGAGCCCAACCCGACTGATACCTATGGTAGATCGGGGAAAACCACCGTTCAGGTCGTGTTGCCGGCGGGGCCGGGAGGTGCTTGTGCCTGATGTACTCCACTAGGAGCCTTGTAGGCTCAACACAAACCGTTAGCGTCATTACCTTTATTGCTATTACCACAAGAACCCATTCATTAGCAACTTTGAGCCAAGCACAAAATCAGTTACCTCTCTATTGTACATCGTAAATAGTTTAGTAGGCTGGACATGGAGGTCTTAGTCTTAGTTTCTAGCTTTATCGTACCCTAATCTCTTCTAGAGAAGTTAGTTTTTAGGATGGTAGATGTTAAAGGCATCGTGAGTTATGGTCAGCGACTTGAGGGTCATCCTAAGACCCGCGCCGCCGCCCACAACCAGGTGACGGGCAATATTATACCTATCTCTTCTCTATTCAATTATCTTCCTTCCTTCTTTCTAAATATTTAATTCTGTTTTTTTTATTAATATCTCACTTGATTTTGTATTAGTTATAAGTTTTTCTGATGCTGCACAAAAAAAAAGATAGCAAATGGATGTAAACAAATAGAGCCCGCCTCCACGTGGCGGGACACGGGCAACGGTGTGAGTGGGGACGGGAGCCGGGGTGGTGTTACTTTCAGTCACTCCGGACCCCGGACCCAGTCACAGCGGCTAAGTGGCAACATACGACCCACCATAAGAAATTAGACGGTGGGTCATAAAAAATAAGCAGCTAGTGAAAAAAAGTGTCCTTGTCATCATCCTTTCATCCCCATCGACACGCAAGTCGCCGAAGTGGCGTCAACTCGAAAGACTTGCACCAGGCGAACGGTCTACCCGACGGGAGGCACTAGCCACAAGACATTTCCATCGCTACAGATACATCCGTAACCGAGATAACTAAAGCGTTGGGTCGTTGTCTGTATTTACAATCTGAGGGGAAAAAAAAGAAACGACGCACTACGAAGGAATTATCCGAATGTGAAGGAAATCTGTACATGTGTTGTACGTGTACAGACAAAAAAATGATAACAATTTCCGAGGAACTGGATGATTTATCCAAGAGAAAGAGCTGTACAAACTGTGCATGTCAATAATGCGTTGATCCACCTCTAGTCATAATCCAAGATGTTATTCAGCTTAGCATTGATTGACAGAGCTGTTAGATGTCCTCCTGAGGCATACCGTGCTACGTTTTGCCCAACTGGGGGGGGGGTTTATATGCAGTAGGATTCTGGAACATATATTGTGTTCAAACATAATGAATGACCTCAAAGAATACGCTCTATTGACACAGTCAACATGGGTTTAGAAAACATCAAAAATGGCTCTGAGCACTATGGGACTCAACTGCTGAGGTCATTAGTCCCCTAGAACTTAGAACTAGTTAAACCTAACTAACCTAAGGACATCACAAACATCCATGCCCGAGGCAGGACTCGAACCTGCGACCGTAGCGGTCTTGCGGTTCCAGACTGCAGCGCCTTTGACCGCACGGCCACTTCGGCCGGCAAAACATCATTCTTGTGAAACACAACTAGCTCTTTATTCACATGAAGTGCTGCGTGCTATTGACCAGGGATTTCAGATCGGTTCCGTATTTCTGGATTTCCGGAAGGCTTTCGACACTGTACCACCCAAGCGGCTCGTAGTGAAATTGCGTGCTTATGGAATATCGTCTCAGTTGTGTGACTGGATCTGTGAATTCCTGCCAGAGTTCATAGTTCGTACTAATTGACGGAAAGTCATCGAGTAAAACAGAAGTGATTTCTGGCGTTCCCCAAGGTAGTGTTATAGGCGCTTTGCTGTTCCTTATCTATATAAACGATTTGGGAGACAATCTGAGCAGCCGTCTTCGGTTGTTTGCAGATGACGCTGTCGTTTATCGACTAATAAAGTCATCAGAAGATCAAAATAAACTGCAAAACGATTTGGAAGAAATATCGGAATGGTGCGAAAAGTGGTAGTTGACCTTAAATAACGAAAAGTGGGAGGTCATCCACATGAGTGATAAAAGGGACTCGTTAAACTTCGTTTACACGATAAATCAGTCTAATCTAAAAGCCGTGAATTCAACTAAATATGTAGGTATTACAATTACGAACAACTTAAACTGGAAGGAACACATAGAAAATGTTGTGGGGAAGGCTAACCAAAGACTGCGTTTTATTGCCAGGACACTTAGAAAATCTAACAGATCTACTAAGGAGACTGCCTACACTACGCTTGTCCGTTCTCTTTTAGAATACTGCTGCGCGGTGTGGGATCCTTACCAGATAGGACTGACGGAGTACATCGAAAAAGTTCAAAAAAGGGCAGCACGTTTTGTATTATCGCGAAATATGGGAGAGAGTGTCACAGAAATGATACAGGATTTGCGCTGGACATCATTAAAAGAAAGGCATTTTTCGTTGCGACGTAATCTTCTCACGAACTTCCAATCACCAACTTTCTCCTCCGAGTGCGAAAATATTTTGTTGACGCCGACTTACATAGGGAGGAACGGTCACCAAGATAAAATAAGGGAAATCAGATCTCGTACGGAAAGATATAGGTGTTCATTCTTTCCACACGCTATGCGAGATTGGAATAACAGAGAATTGTGAAGGTGGTTGGATGAACCCTCTGCCAGGCACTTAAATGTGATTTGCAGAGTATCCATTTAGATGTAGATGTAGATGTAGATGTAGATGTAGATGTAGATGTAGATGTAGATATATCGTCAGAATCCTACACTCTTTGGAGAACTTTCGCCGTGTGATGGCGGGCACCATCTTGCTGAAATGGTTCAAATGGCTCTGAGCACTATGGGACTCAACTGCTGAGGTCATTAGTCCCCTAGAACTTAGAACTAGTTAAACCTAACTAACCTAAGGACATCACAAACATCCATGCCCGAGGCAGGATTCGAACCTGCGACCGTAGCGGTCTTGCGGTTCCAGACTGCAGCGCCTTTAACCGCACGACTCTTGCTGAAATGTAACCCCAAGATGGCTTGCCACGAAGAGCAACAACACGGGGAGAAGAAAAGCGTCGACATGCCGCTGTGCTGTCAGGGTGTGAGAGTCCTGCAATGAAATGAACTGGCACCCCGGACCATCATTGCTAGTTGTCGGACCGTGTGGCAAGCGACAGTCAGGTTGGTACCTCACCGACCTCCGGCGAGGAATCAGACACGTCTTCGGCCTGGAATCTCATTGACTGGAGCAGAATTATCTTCAGTACAGAGTCCCGCTTCGGACTGAGCTCCTATAACCAGCGAAGACGTGTCTAGAGACGTCCCGGACAGCAACCTGACTGTCGGCCGCCATACCGCCCGACACCCAAGACTGTTGGTCTGGGGTGCCACTTCATTTCATAACAGTACCCCTTTGGTTGTCATACGCGGCACCCTTACAGCACAGCAGTACGTCGACGATATTCTACGCTCCGTTTTGTTGCCCTTCGTGGCAGGCCATCCAGGGCTTACACTTCAGCAATATAATGCACGCGCGCTCACGGTGAGATTTTCTACTGCCTGTCATTGTGCTCGTCAAACCCTACCTTGGCCAGAAAGTTCGCCTTATATGTCCCCGAGTGAGAAGGTTTGAAACATTAAAGGAAGGGCCCTCCAACCAGCACGGGAATTTGACGATCTAACGCGTCAATTGGACATAATTTGGCACGACACCCCTCAGGAGGACATCCAGCAACTCAGACAATACGAAGCCAAGCCAAGGACGAGAGGTGGACTAACGTTTTATTACTTGCTCAATTTGTGAGACTCTTTCTCTTGAATACACCATCCATTTTTTCTGAAACTTTAACCATTTGTTTGTGTGTATATGTACATCCCATATAAAGCTTTCTGTAGCATTCGGATGATTTCATCGTGTTTCGTCGTTTTTTTTTTAATTGTCTTAGAATGTTTTTCGACTAAGAAGACGTACGTCTACAAACATACTCACACACTCAGCAAACCACCACACTGTGCATGGAAGGGAGTACCTTGCATCACCACTAGCCATTCCCTCTCCTGTTCTACTGGCAAATGGAGCTATGGAGAAATGACCTCATGTATCCTTCCGTACGAGCCTTAAATTCTCTTATCTTGTCTTCACGAGATGTGCATTGATGGCAGTAGAATCGTTCTCCAGCAACTGAAAATACCGGTTCTCTAAACTTGCACGATAATGTTTCACGAAAACAACAACTTCTTCCCTCCAGGGACTCCCATTTTAGTTCAAGAGCATTTCCGTAATATTCACGTGTTAATCGAACCCACCGCTAACCAATGTAACAATATGCCTCCAAACTGCTTCGCTGTCTTTCTATAATCCCAATCGCTGTGCATCCAAACCGTCGTTCAGCACTCAAGAATCCGCCGTTCTGTAAGCTGTCTCCTCTACAGATGCGCTCCACTTTCCCAGAATATTCCAATAAACCGCAGTCGACGGTTTCCCTTCTCTACAAACGACCGTTTTCCGTTGTTCCGTTTCACGTCGCTTTGCAACGTTACCAAAAAAATTGTTTAAATGGCTCTAAGCACTATGGGACTTAACATCTGAGGTCATCAGTACCCTAGCTTAGAACTACTTAAACCTAACTAACCTAAGTAAATCACACACATCCATGCCCGAGGCAGGATTCGAACCTGCGACCGAAGCAGCAGCGCGGTTCCGGACTGAAGCGCCTAGAACCGCTCGGTCACAGCGGCCGGCTTGCAACGTTACCGCTACGTATTTAATCGACGTGACTGTCTCAAATAGCACACCACTAATACTACATTCAGACATTATCGGCTTGTTTTTTTTCTTAGTTATCAGCATTAACTTACATTTTACGCATTTAGAGCAAGCTACCATTCAATGTAATAAACAGAACTTCTGTCCAGTTCACCTTGTATCCTCTTACAGTCACTTAAAGACGGCATTGTCAAGTACTGCACGGTGTCATTAGCATACAGTCGCAGACTGCTGTTCACCCTATAAGTCATATCGTTTATGTATATGGACAACAAGAGCGATCCTATCATTCTTCCCTAGGATATCACAGACGCTGTCTTTGTCTACGAAGAACACTCGCCATCCAGCACAACTCTCAAGACATGTTTAATAGAGATGATAAGTAAGTCTTTCGTACTGCGGCTATGTATGAAATTTCTGAGTGATTTTACACTTTTTGCTTGCACCGAATCATAATTCTTCACAGAAGTATTAAGTGCCTCATTTGCATCGTATATCTGCCTTCGTATGAGAAACCAACAATTCTTGTAAAATTAGACGGCACTTTCAACCCAATAAGCTAATTATTATCATTTTCCATCACCAAATTTGATCAATATCTTGTATTTTAAGTTTTGTTATATTAGACAAAAAAAAAAAGACGCACCACGAAGGAACAATCCGAATGCGACAAAAATCCGTGTATATGATGCACATGTACAGCCAAACAAATGATTATTTTTTAAAATGGATGATTTATTCAAGAGAAAGAGCTTCAGAGATTGAGCTAGCCGACAACGCGTTGGTAGCCTCTACGGACAGAGATTCTGTTTGGCATTGATTGACAGAGCTGTTGGATTTCCTTCTGTCAATATGGCGCGTTAGATCGTCAAAATCCCGAGCTGCTTGGAGGGCCCTTCGCTAATGCTCCAAACGCTCTCAGCTGACGAGAGTTCCGGCGACCTAGCTGGCCAAGCACGATGACAAGCATTAGAAATTTTAGCCGAGAGCGTTCGGGCATTGTCTTGTTGGAATGTAAGCCTAGGATGGCTTGACATGAAGGGAAGGGCAACAAAACAGGGCGAAGAATATCGTTGATCTAGCTCTGTGCTGTCAGGAGCCGGATGACAACCACAGGCATTCTGCTATCGAAAGAAATGGTGCCTCAGTCCAAGGCCGCTGGTTGCCGGGCTGTATGCGCTGGTGACAGGTTAGCACCCCACTGCTGCCCAGTGCGCCTCCAGACACGTCTTCGCTGACCATCGGGACTCATCACTGAAGACAATTCTACTCCAGTCAATGATATTCCAGGCCAAATGTGTCCGATATCACTGCAAACGGGCTTGTTGGTGAACAAAGGTCGATGATAGTCGTCGCGAGGGTCGCCGTGAGCTAAGCTCCCTTTCTGTGAGCCGTTTGTTAATGTGCCTTGCCGTCACTGAAGCACCAATTGCACGTCGGATCGAGGGTAGTGATGAATCCAGGTTGTGAGTGCGTGTCTGACGACTGCTCTGTCCTCACGTTCCGTCGTCTGCCTAGGTCGACCGCTTCCTTCTTGACGCTGTATTCGGCCATGGTTCACCCATTCCTGCAACATAGTTGAATAGTGGCAACGCTCCTATTCAAATGTCGGGCGATTCGCCGATTACGCCAATCGCCTTTTTGTAGCCCAGTTACACGTCGTATTTCAAATTCTGTCATCTGCGTATATTGTTCATGTGCCTGTCTGTGAGGCATTGTTACTGTCCAACTGAGTACACGGAATAAAACTGGCAAAGACTTTGTCCCCTGATATCGACATGTCTCCAGTTTACTAAACTTATCAGCTGTGCGCCGAAATTACGCTGCAGCGTCACACATTCATCCGTCGGACGCCAAAGCTTACAATTTTGCATTTCCTTCGGTACCTTTATGAATATCAATTTGTGAGCAATTTGTGTAACTCTTTCGTGGTGCGTCGTTTTTGAGTCTTTTCAAAATGAGCTCTACATTGTAGGTATTATGTGAAGTTTAAAACAGATTTTCTTCTGTAAAACTGTTGAGTATAATATTATTACCATCATTTTTGTTTAAGATAGAAAAAATTCTCACTGTCAGTAATACGGCATAATTAAAATTCAAATATTCTCATAAATTACTCAGTGGTATGTGATCATCAGTGCCACACAAGTCAAAATTATTATTGATACTTTCACTGTTAGTTATGTTTAAGTTATCTGAATGTAACAAGAGAAAATAGTTTACCAGCGGAAAAATGCCAGTACTGCAGCGCAAAAACACGAGAATGTGCACCCGTTTAGAGGACTGACTGAAAGTTGGACATCAGCTTCCTCATTCTTCTTACATCGGCACCTTTGAAAATTTTCCCAAATATTTTGTCATACTAATACTCCCGCTTTTTTTACATGTAACTCACCTCAAATACCCAGAAGCTCACCTAACTGCAACCCGCTCACACCCATTAGTCCGTTGCTGTAGTCCACTCCCAGATGCCCTCTTTATTCATTCAGCTATTTGTCTGTCATTGCCTCCCGTGTCAGAACCACAGTTCCCTCCGTTCTGTCCTACTACTATTGTCTCCTCTCGCTGTCACAGTCTCCCTCTTGCTCTTTCTTTCTGCAAATATATCAATCCGCCCTTCCTAAAGCTACTGTCTCTTCTCACTGTTCCTGTCTCACTCTTCCTCGTTGTTATTGTCATATACTCTGTCTCTCATTATCACTGACTCCACCCACTTCCACTTTCCTGGCACTGTCTCCTTCACTCTGTTCGTAGCACTGCTATGACATTGCCAACTATATTCCACTGTCACTTGTGTCCCTCTCTTTGTCTCACACTGCCATTGTCTCCTTCGCTCTTTCTGTGACACAACCACTGTCCACTACCTTCCAGTATGTATTACTTTTACGCCTCTTTGCCACTGCCACTGTCTTTCCTCTCAACATAAATAAGCGCTAATATGTTCACATGCCAAAATTTTTGGGAAAATCTTTAAGTGTGCTGAAGAAGGTAGAATGAGACAGCTGGTACCTCACTTTTCAGTCAATCTTTGAAATCAAGAGGAACATATTTGCATTTTTTGTGTTCTGATAGGAACACTTTTTCCGTTGGTTCCCTTCTTTTTCTGCAGCAGGGCATGTAACTAACATGAAGAGATGTGTACTGGTCAGTAAAATTTAGGAATTTTGCTATGTGAAATTCAAATCACGCAAAACTAATTTTACTCTTCAGTCCAGATTTTAAGTGCAGATGATAATGGAAACACTTTACAGCATATTTCTCCGTTCTGTGTCACTTTATAAACTACGTTTTCCCCTCACACTGGATTTCACGTCCATATTCTAAATATACAAGGAGCGTAGCTTTGAACATCTGTATCTCGAAAACGGTTAAATATATAAAGAAAATTTTCTAGGTTCTTCGACATCAGAATCTTAGGAATATATCGAAAAATTTCAGCTGCTTGCTGTGCACGGCCGTCTTGGAATCCTCAGCTGGATTTCGGTCCGCTGGTGACGGCGAAAATATAGTAAAAAAACCTTCTTCGTAAGGTTTACCGAGGAACCGCCCATGAACTAACGGAGTCTCTATATCTGCCATTGAGCCCACTGTCGACCACATCAAATTCAAAACGAACCAACCAATTTGCACCGCTGGCCTAAGCAGGAGGAGGTGTGTAATATTCATAATTCGACCCTGTCCTGTAGGCTAGTGACACTATGACGATCCTTCTGTTGGGTATGCAAATGGTCCCTAGCTCAACGGCTATCCGAAACGTTTGAACCTATCTTTCTATCACCAGTACAATCCGAGGTATGAGCAGCGGAAAATTCCGATTTTATGAGCGGCGTTTTGGAGCATGTTGGGTATCCATGCTGTCGCATGCGTATCAATGTAGGCCAAATTAACGTAATAATTACGAATGGGAGGAAGTTACGTCAAAAACTGAAATGTTGTGGAGCACTCAAATGCTCGAGTGCATCTATCACGGCACTTCTGTCCTGGACCCCACGAAGACAAGCCGCTTAGGTCATTTGGCTGTGTACGAAATAAGATAATGAATCAGGAACTGTTTCAAGACGGAAAAAATTCATATAAATAAGAAAAACCTGAAACTTTTCAATATTTTATAACAGGTATAACATTTTCCAATCATGAATCACCCTCTATAACATGGAAAGATTGAAAACAACGAGTGCGGAATGAAGAACGAGATTTCGTAGATATGTAGACCACTTGTCACGTAATTTGATTAAAGAGTTGTCCCTCATGACTAAAGCAAACTTTTAATTGCATGTGGTCACAGAAGGGCATTACGACAATGGACAATGTTAATTGCTCCACATCAAAATTTAACAATTTGTCTGCAAGAGAACAGGAAGACAGGGCGTGTAGTTGTTGATCGTTAGATTAAGTGACCGTTTCATAGGAGGAAACAAACACCTTTCTGCAGAGTCTCGTGACTATTCGCATCCGGGAGGAGCACGGTTCGAATCCCCGTTCGGCAATCCAGTTTTAAGTTTTCTGTGATTTCAATAAATCTCTTCAGGCAAACGCTAGGATGGTTCCTTTGAAAGGGCACGCCAAATTCCTTCCCCATCCTTCTCTAATCCATGATTCTGCTACGTCTCTAATGACCTCGTCGTCACCAGGACACTGAACAATCCTCTTCCCTCCTGTCTTCCTTTCTTCGTGCAGTGGTGGCACATAGGACTGGTAATAATAATCCATAAAGTGTATTCTAGCTAGAAGCAAGTCCCCATTTTAAGTATTTGTAAACATCAGTTCCGCTGCTAGACATTTTTATTCTTTTATCTCTGTGAACAGTGATGATTCCAGGTAGCAGCACAATGATTTGGTTGATTTGAATGAGAATCAGCGTTTAAGAATTGGGCTGTGACCACAAAATTAGTAGCAAACAAAGAAATAAAATGTGTGGCTGTGAAATCGTTACTTCCAAATAAATACACTTTATCAGCTAAGGTCTTCCACCAAATATAAAAATTTTCCTTACAAAATAATCGAGAAGACCACGAAAAAATATCATGTTTAAGGATCCTGGATATGAGACTAACGCACAAGTTCGTGCGCACACACACACACACACACACACACACACACACACACACACACACACACACACATGCACATGCACACACACACACACACACACACACACACACACACACACACACACACAAACAGGTTCTGAATCGTAGTTAATGGATCGTGGAAGTTCTATCCTGAACTACAACAAAAGAAAAAACCAAACGAGGAGAGTGGATGGCATTAGAAAACACGTAAGATAAGCATGGATATATACATATGAGAACACCGTAACGCATAGAACGTTCTAGAGGAGGCGTTTATTTTTAAATGGTAGAGGTCGTCTCACAGCTACAATTGTACAGTTGTTATCTCCCAGCTCTCCTGCATATCTGTGTCGGACTAGGGCGCTACAGAGAAAGGATACGGGAGAGAAATGCCGTAGCTGATACTTCAAAACAGCGTACACGATTAAGACTTTCCACATCCACATCATTTCTCCATGCTGTGCTAATACAGCAATGGACAATGCTTAGCTTATGGGCAGTTTGAAAAGAAAGAGGTAAGTACAAGAAGATTGAAGCTCTGAGGCTGACCTCAACGCAAACGTGGATAGCACAGTATTATTTATCGCGAAATGAAGGAATCCAAGTTCGAATCTCGGTCAGGTTCACAGTTTCAACCTCCCATGAAGACGGCATCTGTTTTCCGATTAGAGTAGTGATTTAAATATTTATACCTTTTCTTTCTTCTTCTTTTCGTGGTCTACGTGCACTTCAGGGTCACCACCCCTTCGTACTCCGTATGCCTGCATCTAGTGCTATCCCATTTGAAAATGTGAGAACGTCTCCGAAATTTTGCGTATCGTGTAAGTGGTGGTGGTGGTGGTTAGTGTTTAACGTCCCGTCGACAACGAGGTCATTAGAGACGGAGCGCAAGCTCGGGTTAGGGAAGGATTGGGAAGGAAATCGGCCGTGCCCTTTCAAAGGAACCATCCCGGCATTTGCCTGAAACGATTTAGGGAAATCACGGAAAACCTAAATCAGGATGGCCGGAGACGGGATCGTGTAAGTGAGGTGGGATGAGTATACCACCCCTGTATTCACCTAGCCGGATGTGAGAAAATGCAAAAATCACATCCAGGTTGGCAGGTACACTGGTACCCGTCGTTAACTGACCGAGAGAATTCAATTTGGGGCCAAAGCGCCTCTCAAAGTCCTGGAAACAGCATGTTGATTGCACGGCTACTCTGGAGGGACAAATATTCGTATCATATGCTGATATTTAATTATCAACAGAATGCTATTTACACTTTTTACACCCAGTATGTTCCATCGTCAGTAATTAATGTTAATAATATTATAACTAGGGAATTCTTTTCTTTCTGTCATTATTTTTTTTTTATGTATTAACCTAAGTGTCATCTTCCGTAGACAGATGCGAAAACATTCGAAACGTGTAAAGAATAATAAAATAAATTTGACAGCACAATTAGTGACTGGATGCATACGTGTCAGATGCCAGCGTGGCCGCCATTCTCTGGAATGTTGTGCTGTATCACTGAAACTACTGGATACGAGATCTCAGTCTACGTACTACAGTCGCGGCAATGTAAAAAGCTACCGCTATAGTCAGTCAGGAATAAGAATCTCTGACACCACCCCTTCACGCGACTCCGCTTGCAAAATTTAAGCAGGATATACTCAGCCCTAAGTAAAAAAGGGGCTCAGCTTCTCGGACAAGAACGAGTGGCATCTCTGCTTCAAAGGTCTGCCAAGTTCCTCATCCAAAATGCCTAGCATATGGTAGGTTGGCAGGTCGTTCCTCCTCCAGCAGCCACTGCTAATAATGTGTTCACGAACTGAATGGTAGTGCGAGGTGTCGGTTGAGCTGTTTAGCATACTTCTAAGATTCTAGAAGTGCGAGCCCCGGTGACTTACAGGAAAGGCAAGTTCCCCACAAATTCGAGCAAATTTAAGGGAAACAATATCGTGCAGAAGATAATTACGTATTTAAAGAAAACTACGAAGGGCAGTCCAATTAAACATGAAAGCACGGGTACGGGTTCCGTGTATATTTCATTCATTGTTGAGCAAATGCGTGCACGATGATACAATTTTTGTTTCATGTTTGTTTAGTCGTTGTAGCAATTCTGTTTTTCTAAGAAATAGCGTTTCATCATGTTTGGTACAAAAACAAAATAATATTAAAATCCGTCGTTAGTTCAAGACGAAAGAAAGCACTCCGTCTTCAGGTCACAAGTGGCCCATCGGGACCATCCGACCGCCGTGTCATCCTCAGGTGAGGAGGCGGATAGGAGGGTCGCGTGGTCGGCACACCGCTCTCCCGGTCGTTATGATGGTTTTCTTTGACCGGAGCCGCTACTATTCGGTCGAGTAGCTCCTCAATTGGCATCACGAGGCTGAGTGCACCCCGAAAAATGGCAACAGCGCATGGCGGCTGGATGGTCACCCATCGAAGCACCGGCCACGCCCGACAGCGCTTAACTTCGGCCATCTCACGGGAACTCGTGTATCCACTGCGACAAGGCCGTTGCCACAAGACAACAGAGAGTGCTGCAAAATAACAATGCGTTACTGGATGAGAAAAAGCACCTTGAGCATTTAGCAAATACCACAAGTTTACATGAGATTGCAGGAAATTGCGTGGATCCACGATTATTAACCAATTTACTGAACAATAATGGAACAGAACAAATGATAGGTAATGGACACGCAACTTCTGATGCTGAGTCGATCGGTGACAAGTCACCACAGTCTAGCGAAAGCTTAAAAAAGTCGACACAGTAGTGCGAAAGTTTACAACAGCCGGTAACAGACACATTAGGATAAGGTTTGGCGTCAGTGACTTTTGACCGAACACCACACATCACCTTCAGTGAACAATTATATAGAACCACAGTGCGCGTATCCAACAAATCTTCTATAATCAATTCCTCAGATGCTTAAAGAAACACAAGACGAAATGAGAATGAAAATCGACAGAATACAAGATGAGAATAGTAAATCACTTAGGGAAAAAATAAGAAAACCACAGGAAGGAAACAGTAAATCACTTAGGGAAGAAATTAAAAATGGCATTCAACCAATAATCAGCATTTTTGCAACTAGATTACGTGGCCTTAATACAGAACACGAAAACTTGAAAACAAATCAGCGTAATGACAAGGACGAAGTGTTAGCTAAAATCAACACTGTAGTTCCGAGTGCGATACTTACACTGATAAAAGAACAGAACGAACATCTCAACACAATGGTAAAAGAAACTAGCGAACAAGTGGAAACTTGGACATTAAATTCTTAAGAACAAAAAGAATAGCTAGGCACAATTAAAAAAAAAACGTTGATGACCTGATAGCGAAAATGGCAAATTTGTCATCCGGTACAGCTAGATGTTCAAATGACACAAGGCCAGTATAGTTTGAAGACACAGCAGAATACTTGCTATTAATAGCTTCTAACAACAACCAAGAGAAAATTAATCGAGCAAATACTTGTTATAGGAACACTATTAGGGTAAAGGCCCATAATATAGCGGTACTACCTAATATGGGGTACCAAGTTGTTATCACATAGGTAGGAATGATCATCAAAATAAAATAAGAGAAATCAGAGCTCGAACAGAAAGGTTTAGGTGTTCATTTTTCCCGCGCGCTGTTCGGGAGTGGAATGGTAGGGAGATGGTATGATTGTGGTTCGATGAACCCTCTGCCAAGCACTTAAATTTGAATTGCAGAGTAATCATGTAGATGTAGATGTATTAGTGTTGGTACCAGACACGCCATTAGGCTATCTGAATTTGTTCTATTCGCGTCACTACGTCACCTGATGACCGGAAGCAGCTGGAGAATTGGAGTTCGCTTTGGCTGCATGCATATTTTTATATCAGCCAGCTGAGAAATTTTTGTAGTGTTACTGAACTTGAAACAACTGATGATAGGCCTATAACTTCTACAAGGGACATTGTGAATGCTGCAGACATGTGTTTCCTGCCTTAGAATTGTAATGCCACTGCCACTGCTGACGACTTGGCAGGTGGTTCCGAACAAAACACACCCTCTTAGAGATCGCAGATTCATTCATCAAATTGGTGCGATCTGCAGACTTGAGTCCTCTGCCATCTATTTCTGATGCTGCTGTCCAAAGACGCTGTAGAGAAGGTTCTGCAGTTCTGCAATGGTCATAACTTCATCGCCACATTAACAACAACTGACAAGGAGTCAAATGAAGAAGATCGACAGAGTTGATAATCAAAAAACTGCAAGGCCTACACAGACTAAAGGGTCCCAGAAAATTACGAAGAAGGATTCCTGCGTTTAGCCCTGCTAAACACATGGGAAAAAGAGAAAGAAATCACTAGGTCTTCCAACTTCATCTTCTTCGGAAGTTTCAGAAGTTTCTTCTCTGTCAGAGGACGGTTATTGGGGAGATGAAAGCGAAGATGAAGCTGACGCTGAATGTGTGTGTTGTGCAGGGTTGTTTTCAGATGAACGGCCAGGTGAAGAGTGGATCCGTTGTCAAAAATGTCTAAAATGGGCTCACATAAACCGTGCAGGTAGTCCGAAAAGGAATTTCATGTACTTGAAGAGCAAATAACGGAATAATAAACCCCTATGAGATCATTTTATGTGTTCTCCTTTCATTTTCTACAGTTGATTTAAAAGAAGGAAATCATTTTGTTTTACGTGTTTTCTTTTTGTCACTGAAGAACTTACAACACAGCGCGTTACCTATTTGTGGCAGCTGTTTTAAACTATTTCTAGTAATACTGAATTTATTGCTATTTTTCCTATTGAAAAATGTAAGAAAAGTGATATTCTGTAATACAAGATACCCCATGTTGGAAATTATGTTTAGGTACACAGTACAACATGCAGTACACCGCGTTCGTATACATCCGCATTCAGCTTTTTCTTGAGAGCAGTAAGTAGCCCACACACCAAACACCAAAAGCACACCCATATCGGAACACCACCTCCATTGTATTCCCTTTTGGCACAACACATGATGGCAGGTAATTTATTTCAAACCCAGATAGTTCCATCGGATTGCCACACGGTACAGCGTGATCCACCACTGCAATCACTCATTTCCAATCATGCACTGTCCAGTAGCATCGCTCTTTACCCCACCTCAAGCGTCCTTTGTCATTGGCAGCAGAAGTACGTGGCTTATGAGTAGGTGCTCGACCATTGTACCCGATTCATTTTGACTCCTTACACACAGCCATTGTGGCAGACGAACTGCTGACAGCAATCTGGAACTCAGGAGTGATTCGTTCCGCCGATTTCCGCTTATATTTTAATATAAGTGTAAAAGTGGTGTTTGATTCTTAATGGCGTTAACGGTATGAGACAAAATCAAATAGGTACCTCACTTCGGAACATTTTACTCTAATGAGAAAGTCGAGCTTCTTGAAAGAAAGCTTAACCGCGACGATAAAGAAGACGAATTTGACCGTGTACATTCATATTCAGAAAACCCTCGTAACCGTTCAAATTTGCGGCGTTTAGGCAATTTCTCACGCGAACTGTACAACACATCCAGATACGACAATGAATCACCGATGTGACGAAATAAGAACAATCTGGTTCGCACAGAAATGGTAACTTCAATTACAAACGCTTTCTGACAGTACGTAAATTCAAAGTTTTCAGGAATTACAGCAACTAATTTCACCCTGAAGCTAGGACTGATCAGTGCCTATCTTCTTTACCACCAAATACGCCACTTAAACACAAATTATAATTTTTCTGCGGTTATTTGGAAAATGAACCTGCGGCAAGAATGCGCTCAATAGTGATAATTTCTGTCGAACATTTTTGTCAGCCGTCTGGTCGCAGGCCACACAAGATCGAATAAAACATAATATTATAATGTTAGGAAACTTCGAACACTTCGACTTCCGCGAGCTCAGCAAAATACTTTTAAGACATGGTACGCAGAAATCAGTACTTATCAAACCCATACAGTCCGTCAGAGCTAATTCGCATTTGTTTAACAAAATTATCTGCACATTTGAGAGATGTGATTTTGGCAGGCACATGTGAAGATGATTTAGTAGCATTTAAAGAATTACTTGAGGAGTTGGAAATGGACAGTGACAACGGTTTAACGAAAAGGCACAATAACAATCAGAACAGGAACTATGACGCGCAAGAGGCGTTTGCACCGTGTGAAAACAAAAGCTCTGACGAACACAACCACAGAAACAATTACAGACGGGATAACAGACAATGTCCGTATGACACATAATTCTCGCAGTTGAATACTGACTATTGTGATACAAGTACTTTCTGTAGTTCATCTAGGAAATTTACTGCCTCACCAACACAGTTGGACTGCAATAGACCGGTGATGCTGTATTGTAACATATCGCCCTGGACTACAAGTCCTGATCTATAGAATACGAGAATAGTTACCTAAAGGGTTGTAATGGAAATTATCAAATCAATCAATAGAATCGCAGATAGTTCTTCAATAGGCACGATTCAAGTAGGTTAAGTCCGAAAATAAAGGTACAACAATAATTATGCAACACAATGACAGTAATCAATATCATAACCCACAGTGGCGAAATTCTGGAAGGGCAAGCCCACGTCAAATCCAAGAGATTATCATCGACGAGGAAGCAATACAAGACAACGACAAGCAATTGCGGCAGGAAACAATACTGTGAATCACACAAAACACGCTGCTACCGAAACTTCGAACTTCGTGCGTTTTGAAGACATTAGAGACATTTTACTGGAAGAGACTGATGACAAACAAGACTCTGTAGTGCATCCAATAATAAACATTTCAGTAGGCAACAGTACTCATTCCGCGGCCTTGACTCTGGTAGCCTTATTTCTGTGGTCAGTGACACTGCATTCCACAAACGTGTCACAACAGCAGAATTTTCCAACTTGACGTAAGATTAAAGTACAAGGAGAGATTTCTGGAAAAAGTCTTGATGTGAAGCTCCAAATCTACGTAGACTTCTTGTGTCAGGGTTACAAATTTTCGATGAATTTCTTGATTGTTCCTCTTTTGTCCACTGAAATAATATGAAGAGTACATTTTCTAAACAAACATAAAGCTGTTTTAGATTTCAACGGTGTCGAAAAAGGAATGGAAATGGAGGGAAGTCAGTTTCATTAACGTTTCAAGACTGGATCTCGGAACAAGGAGAAGAAATAAATTATTTACGTTTTTTTTACGGATAATGCATCACAAATTCCATCAGAATACTGTCGTAATGACACAAATTGTGCACATACATTTTACGATGAAATGGACCAGGAAATCAATAAACCATTAAAGAAAAGGTGGACAGGGTAGAGCAATGCTCAGAAACTGACAGAAAGGATCTTCTTTGCCTTTATTTGATGTTTGAGCACTAATTTACCTGACGAATTGAAAAGACACAATATCAACCGTTGTGGTCGATATAGTCAAAGCAGATAAATCTTAGTCACAGTATAACTGTATTGTGAGACGCTTGTTGCACATTTTTAACGTTTCGGGAAACACTGTAAACTCAGAAAAACCAGAATTTGGAAAAACAAGAGTAAATTTCTTGGTCATATAATTGAATTGGGAGGTACTGAACCAGACCCAGAGAAACTTGAAGCAATTAAGGCAATTTCCCCTCCTTCCAAAAAACTTCAAATTCGAAGGTTCCTTGGTTTATCAAATTTTTACCGCCCTTTTTAAATATGAAAATTCTTGCTACTCCTAAATTATATTCACTTAGTAAAACACCATATGGCACAGGGATGAAGAAGCACAGTTAAGAGTCGCAGAGTTCAGTGCTCCAATACTTCCTTATCCTGATTTATCACAAGACTTTTGATAATCAATGGACTCGTTACAAATTAGGCTTGGTACTCATCTACTCCAAGAATTTGAAACGAATGGCGTAACTGTGCAGAGAAGTATAGCCTTTGCCAATTGTGTCTTGCCTAAATACGAAAGAAATTATTCTGTAACCGAGTTGGAAGCATTGGCAATTGTCTGGGCATTTTCTAAATTTCTGTTCTTCTTATTTGGGAAACATAGTAAGGTGTACACTGATCATCGGGCATTCAAATTTTTAATGTCATCTAAACTAAATCATAACCGTTTGAAACGATGGGCTTTATATTTACAAGACTTTAACTTCACTGTTGTTCACATTCCTGGTACCTCAAATTTTGTATCAGATACTTTATCATGAGCTTCTGTTGGTTGTGTCAAGAACACTTCTGAAAATTATTTGGAGAAAAACTTCAGTCTGTTGTATATACGAAATGCAGCCTTTGAAAAGTTTGTCTCCTCTTCTTTACGAGACATAGCGCATGAACAAGTTAAGGAATCTATCTGGAAAGGCGTAAAAAGTAAATGGTGTGACTAAACAAACACTGCAATATGAAAATTTTATTTTATATGTGACAACATTCTTTTCAAAAAATGTACAGTCAGTGACTCTCTTTGGGCTATGAGCATACCCGACGATTTTGTAAATAATGTCATTTGCTATACACATCTGAGCGGTGCTCATTTTGATCGGAGAAAATGCTTTCACAAATTTCGTACACCTTGTTCCACGCTTTAATAATATGGAGAAAGAATACAGAGAGTTTTAGCAAAATGCAGATTATGTCAGAAAGCCAAACCATCAACCATTACACTTCGAGTGCCATAATTCCTTCTAAACTAAAGGAGTTGGCTGCAGTAGACCTGTACAACTCAATTAGACTTTCTCGTCTCTCATTCCAAGCCCACATTCTTCAGTAATCCTATTTCTTCCCCTACAACCGCATTCCAGTTCCCCATGACTATTAGATTTTCATCTCCCTTTACGTACTGCATTATCCGTTCAATATCCTCATTTACTTTCTGTATTTCTTCATCTTCAGCTTGCGACATCGGAAAGTATACCTGAACTTTTGTAGTCGATGTCGGTTTGATGTCGACTCTGATGAGAATAGCCCTATCACTAAACTATTCACAGTAATACTAACTCTGCCCTACCTTCCTATTCATAACGAATCCAGCTCCCATTATAGCATTTTCTGCTGCTGTTCATATCATCCTGAAAACATCTGACCATAAATCCTTTTCTTCTTTCCATTTCACATCACTGACCCCACAGTACCTATAATGGGCCTTTTCAAATTTTCTAGTTTTCCTACCACTTTCAAGCTACTGACATTTCACGCCGCGACTCGTAGAACATTATCATTTCGTTGGTTATTCAATTTTTTCTCATTGTCACCTCTCGACCCGGATATCAGAAGGGGGCTTTTCGGGGATCTGTTGCCAGTGGAGAGATATAATAACACTTTTTAAATTACAGCCTACATGTACTGCTTGCGTGACGTAGTACATTTTTTGTTGACTCCGACGTAATATCTGTCAGTTTGGACATTGAATATTTGAACACCCTCGATTTCTGTGTGTATCCGATAGCTGATTACCGCGGCTAAACCCGCTCTGGTCTAGTTATGATATATGCACTCTGTGTACTGCCTTTGAACTAAATTGAAACAAACGCTATTTGAATTCAATAAGGGTTTTTATTTGACACCGCTTTGGCAGTTTATGTGTAACGAGAGTCGGCGTTGTTGGTACATTCAAGTTTATAACGAACTGCCTGTTAATAGTTACTTTTTGGCAGCTGGTTTAACGCATTAGACGTGCTAGTAGTTTTAGGTTTTCATTTATCATCGGGTACTGTCA
Source organism: Schistocerca serialis cubense (assembly GCF_023864345.2). Lineage (NCBI taxonomy): Eukaryota > Metazoa > Arthropoda > Insecta > Orthoptera > Acrididae > Schistocerca > Schistocerca serialis. The sequence goes on from NC_064639.1 coordinate 574,193,060, forward strand.
AACACGAGAAGTAAATCTAAAGGATTCTACAGCATTTACAGCTAGTAAGAAACATTGTATTTTTAGATGAGCCACTGTTATTGCCAAGTTGTGTGTTAGGTAATACTGAAGAATTTATCACACTTCATTTGCAGAAGGTCGATTGTGCAGAAAATGATATAAAGTTCCCAGGTTTGGTTGGTTCAAATGGCTCTGAGCACTATGGGACTTAACATCTGAGGTCATCAGTCCCCTAGAACTTAGAACTACTTAAACCTAACTAACCTAAGGACATCACACTCATCCATGCCCGAGGCAGGATTCGAACCTGCGACCGTAGCGGTCGCGCGGTTCCAGACTGAAGCGCCTAGAACCGCTCGGCCACAACGGCCGGCAAGTTCCCAGGTTTCTAGGTGAGTCCGTCAAAATGGCGTGACGTTCGATGAGTATCACTTTCATCACTTTCTTGTGAATATGATGGGGTGACAGACATTGAAAGGTCACCCAATTTCGCACCGTCTACAATCTCCCACTAACATTATATTATTTTAACCCAGAAGGATAACTGGATAATAGATATGAAGCTAAAGCTTTATTTTCGATGCAGTATTGCGAGACAGTTGTGTAAGTAGCAGATGAAGTGTGTTAATATTCTGCTGATGCAAGCAGCTGCTCTCGGCACTGGGTAAATGTCTGTACCACACCAGTCACTGGGATCGATTTAGAGACTAAACGTTAGTAGTCACAAGTAGCAGGTGGTTGTTCAAAATGGTTCAAATGGCTTTGAGCACTATGGGACTTAACTGCTGTGGTCATCAGTCCCCTAGAACTTAGAACTACTTAAACTTAACTAACCTAAGGACATCACACATATCCATGCCCGAGGCAGGATTCGAACCTGCTACCGTAGCGGTCACGCGGTTCCAGACTGTAGCGCCTAGAACCGCTCGGTCACTTCGGCCGGCACCAGGTGGTTGTAGTTGAAGTGCAGCTAGTCACGGTGGTCCAGTGTGGGCGTAGTTATCGTATGACACCGGAACTTGGTAGATATCCTAATGTGTTAATGTGGAACCTATTTACGCTTGAAGAAAATTAGTTTCAGTTTTGGCCACCAGGATACCGTCTGTACGAAGTATGACATCCAGGCTGTCATTTGACAGGCCATAAGGTGAGTAAACAGTATGCTTATCGAGAAGAGAGACCGTGCCCTGTTAGTGAAACTCTTTTTTGCGAACGGCAGCGATTACAGTGCTGCATTGAGAGTATATCGTCGACTGAAAGGTCTGGGGAGAGGACCGAGTGATTTAAAAGTGATTTAAAAAGATGACAAAGAAATTCAAAAATACGGGTGACCTTGGTGTGTCTCCTAGAAGACAAAAGCCTCCTATCTCAGTGGAAGCTATGGAGGAAGTAACTGTTGCTGTAGCAGTGCGAGGTGCCGGGGTGGAGAAGAGTTTGTACCTTTCTAACTCTGGCGAATTTTGCATGAGAACGAGACATGCACTCGACCCCCTTCTTTCCTACCACCTAACTAATTATGCACACAAAAGTAACGGAAGGAAATGATGGTGGACCCTGCTAGTTGGTAAAATAAGGAGTGCACACTCACAATAATCTAATAAAAAAATGTTAATCTACTCATAGGAAAAAGAGAACTTTATCATAATAAACAAGAGGAAATGGGATTCTGCATATATCTACGAAATGATATGCAGATTAAATATTATAATGAGATTTATTATACATCAGAACATAAAGGCACATGATTACCGACACAAACAGTAGGTTAAAGGATGGGGTATGCTGTACTATTATGGCTCGAGAACAAGGGACTCCTACTCTCTGTGATGCAATAGATTGGCGATAATGACTGGTGGTCCTAATGAATGAAATACTACTCTCCCGACTATATTGCAGTATCGCAGTTAGTAGTGAGAGCCCAAATGGGATCACATGGAGAAACAAGCAAGGTGGACTTGTAGCAAAGCGAGCGCGCGTGCTGTTGAGGACTCCAGTGAAAAATTGATATGTCCTACAATGCCAGAGCCGCAAAATGCTTTACCAATCCTGAAATCTGTAGCAGGTCGTCGCTGGGCAGTGTGCTGATGTTGTAGGCGTCGACTTCTGGTGTGCAGCAATTTTGTTTCAACTCCTGGCCTCGAAGGCTGTCCGTGAATTTTAAGTTCTGCCCAAAAAGTGCGACTAAGTCGCAAGACCGTCCGACTCCAACTAAGATCTGATCCAGAATGCGCTGCGCCCGCGCAACGCAAGAGCGAAGCCAACATTCCTCAACTCCCTACTATCCTCGAAAACCGTCCTGTTGGAACATACGGATATATTTCTGCGCATATTTCTTGCATTCACAGCGCCAGATTTGAACGACATGGCCAACATCTACATCTACATCTACATGGTTACTCTGCAATTTACACTTAAGTGCATGGCAGAGGGTTCATCGAACCACTTTCATACTACTTTTCTATCATTCCACTACCGGATGGCGTATGGAAAAAAGAAACACCTGCATCTTTCCGTTGGAGCTCTGATTTCTCTTATTTTATTATGATGATAATTTCTTCCTACGTAGGTGGGTGTCAACAAAGTATTTTCGCATTCAGTTGTTGATTGATTGGTGATTGAAATTTCGTAGGTAGATCTCACCGCAAAGAAAACCGCCTTTGTTTCAATGACTGCCGCCCCAACTTGCGTACCATATCAATGACACTCTCACCCCTATTGCGCGATAACACGAAACGAGCTGCCCTTCTTTGCACTTTTTCGATGGCCTCCGTCAATTCTACCTGGTAAGGACCCCACACCGTGTAGAAATATTCCAGCAGAGAACGGACAAGTGTAATGTAGGCTGTCGCTTTAGTGGGTTTGCCGCATCCTCTAAGTGTTCTGCCAACAAACCGCAGTCTTTGTTTCGCCTTCCCCACAATATTATCTATGTGCTCTTTCCAATTTAAGTTACTCGTAACTGTAATTCCTAGGTATTTAGTCGAATTGACAGCCCTTAGGTTTGTGCGATTTATCACATACCCAAAATTTATCGTATTTCTTTTAGTACCCATATGGATGATATCGCACTTTTCTTTGTTTAGTGCCAATTGCCACTTTTCGCACCATACAGAAATTCTCTCTAGATCATGTAGTTGGAATTCATAGTCTGATGATTTTACTTGACGGTAAATTACAGCGTCATCTGCAAACAATCTAAGGGGCTGCACTTATGTAAATCAGGAACAGCAGAGGGCCTATGACACTACCTTGCGGAACGCCAGATATCACTTCTGTTCTACTCGATGATTTACCGTCTATCACTACGAACTGTGACCTCTCTGAGAGGAAATCACAAATCCAGTCACATAACTGAGACGCTACTCAATATACACGCAATTTGATTAAATAGCCACTTGTGAGGAACGGTATCAATAGCCTTCTAGAAATCTGGGAATATGGAATCGATCTGAGACCATTACTTCATGGTAATAAAGTGAAAAGTACAAGAACGATATTTTCTGAATCCATGTTGGTTATGTATCAATAAGTCATTTTCTTCAAGGTGATTCACAATGTTCGAGTGCAGTATATGCTCCAAAATCCTACTGCAAATTGTGGTCAGTGATATGGGTCTGTAATTCAATGGGTTACTCCTATCCTTGAATATTGGTGTGACCGGTGCTACTTTCCAGTCTTTAGGAACAGACCTTTCGTGAAGTGAGCGGTTGTATATGATTGCTAAGAAAGGTGCTATTGTGTCTGCATACTCTGAAAGGAGCGTGATTGGTATACCATCTGGACCGGAAGACTTGCCTCTCTTAAGTGATTTGAGTTGTTTCGGAACACCTTAGAGTTGTTTCGCAACACCTAAGATATCTACTTTTATCTCACTCATGCTAACAGCTGTTTTGCTTAAGATTTCTGGAATATTTACTTCGTCTTCTTTCGTGAAGGAATTACAGAAAACTGTATTAAGTAACTCCGCTTTAGTGGCACCAGCAACGGTAACATTTCCATCGCTATCGCGCAGTGACAGTATTGACTGTTTTTTGCCACTGATGTACTTTACATACGACCAGAATCTCTTTGGGTTTTCTGCCATATTTTGGGACCATGTTTCATTGTGGAAACTATTAAAAGCATCTCGCATTGACGTCCGCACTAAATTTTGAGCTTCCGTGAAACTTAGTCAGTCTTGGGGATTTTACGTTCTTCTGAATTTGGCATGCTAAATTGGAACTTTTTTTCAGCGTAAATCGGTTTCGCTTTAACGTATTAGAATATCTATCAAGTTTCGGTCCTATACGATAATTACAGCCCACGCTGGACCCCTGTCACTAGCTGCACTTTAGTAATAACCACCCTGTATTAACTAACACATCACAAGGAGAAAGGAAAAGGGAGCTACATCCCACGAGACCCAATGTGGATCATCTAGAAACATTAGGAGAAAGCTAGGAACGCAAAAGGGACGACGGAGCGCCGTTTCGTAACGTATGTGGTACGTTTCAAATCGGTCAGTTTGTTCCGCACCGCAGACACGAAGTGTCTCGCAAATTATTTCCGCCTTCCGAGGAAGGAACCCACGGTTGGAAGCAGAAAGTGGCGACGCATATCTGTCCCTTGTGGCTGGCAAGCCGCTGCGCTTCCGGCGACAGCGAAAGCGGACCTGTAGGGACGACATTCCGAGGGAACCTGCTGGCCGTACTCGCTCGCCTCTGGCCGGCTGCGGTCCGGTGAGTGGAGCCGAGCTGCGAGAAAGTCGCCGCCTTGGCCGTGGCCGTGCCCGCAATGTGCACTGCCCCCCCCCCCCCCTGCCCTCTCTGTACACCCCTCCCCCTCTTAACATCCAACACTCCGCCCCGATCCCCTCCCACGCACTACTCTCGTTGTCCGGTAACGAAGCACCGACGCGCCACGAGTCCGCCCTCTTTGGTTTCGACTCTCCCGTTAAGTAACAGAGAGCCGGCTTACGAAACTGTTACGCGTGACGTGCGGGGCATACTTTCATCTGACCTCGCGCTGGACTCCAGGACACTCGACTGTTGTTGATTTCCTCTCCACTCGCTAGTTGTTTAGGAGTCTCTAATTAACAGTTAAGTGACTTCTCACTAACCGCACCTGTGGCTTTGCATCTGCTACTTTTATTACCCCAGTAAAACTGACACGACGCATTTCAGCATGGTAGAGCACTTGCCCGCGAAAGGCAAAGGTCCCGAGTTCGAGTCTCGGTCCGGCACACAGTTTTAATCTGCCAGGAAGTTTCATATCAGCGCACACTCCGCAGCAGAGTGAAAATCTCATTCTGGAAACATCCCCAACGCTGTGGCTAAGCCATGTTTCCGCAATATCCTTTCTTTCAGGAGTGCTAGTTCTGCAAGGTTCGCAGGAGAGCTTCTGTAAAGTTTGGAAGGCAGGTTCAAATGGTTCAAATGGCTCTGAGCACTATGGGACTTAACATCTATGGTCATCAGTCCCCTAGAACTTAGAACTACTTAAACCTAACTAACCTAAGGACAGCACACAACACCCAGCCATCACGAGGCAGAGAAAATCCCTGACCCCGCCGGGAATCGAACCCGGGAACCCGGGCGTGGGAAGCGAGAACGCTACCGCACGACCACGAGATGCGGGCTTGGAAGGTAGGAGACGAGGTACTGGCAGAAGTAAAGCTGTGAGGACGGGGCGTGAATCGTGCTTGGGTAGCTCAGTTGGTAGAGCACTGCCCGCGAAAGGCAAAGGTCCCGAGTTCGAGTCTCCGTCCGGCACAAAGTTTTAATCTGCCAGGAAGTTTCAGCGGAACGTATTGCTTCATGTATGATAATCACTCTTCTCTCCTCGTACACTCTCTCACGCAGTTTTTTGTGGCATGTCTTACAGGTAGCTCCATAACTACAGCCTTACGATATGCGATGGAGGGTACCATTGTCACTTTCTCCCTTCCCTGTTGCAATTTCAAACGGTTCGCGTGAAGATGGACTGTCAGTCTGATTTATTGTGACTCCAAATCCCTCTAACTTCATCTTCACGGCCCTTTCGTGTGATTTATGCATATATGAGCATAAGAATCGGTTGTATGAAACTCAGCTTGCCTCTATTCTCATATGAGGCACTGTGAACTATTGATGAAATGTAACAGGCATAGTCCATACAACTATATTTGCTAAAAGCATTTGACACAGTACCCCACTGCAGACTTAACGGAGTACGAGCATACGGAATACGTTCCTGGGTATGTGACTGGCCCGGAGACTTCCTAAGTAATATCGCCAGTATGCCCAGACGGCGAGTGTTCATCGGAGACAAGGGTGTCGTCAGGAGTAACCCAAGGAAGTGTGATGGAACCGTTATTATTTTCTGTATACAAAAATGATCTGCCGGCAGGATGGACAGCAATCTGCGATTGTTTCTTGATGATGCTGTAGTGTACGGGGACGGGTCGAAGATGAGTGACTGTGCGATCGTAAAAGACAAATTAGACAAAATTTATAGTTGGTGTAACGAATGGCAGCTGGCTCTGATGTAGAAAAATATAAGTTAAAGCAGATGAGTAGGAAAAACAAACACGTTATAAAGTAAAATTAACAGCAATAGCCGCCCTTGGTCTAAAAACAGGAGTCTTTCGACCTAGGTTTCGGCACTGCTATGATTGCCTTCATAAGAAATAAAACTCTCAAAATTGGCGTGTCACGTACTAAAGATCAACCGATAAAGCTTTAGTCATCAAATCTGAAAAACACAATACATACAAGATAAGCCACTATTGGTTGCTCACACGTGTCGCGCTACGGTAGCATCAGCCTCTGATTTTTAGTTTAGTTTAATACGTGACATGCCAATTTGAGAGTTTTATTTCTGATGAAGGGACTCATAGCCGTGCCGAAACCTGGGTCAAAAGACTCCTTTTTTGACACCGAGGGTTGCTATTGCTGTTAATTTTACGTTGTAAACGGTCGCTGACCATGTAGCCATGTTCAAAACTTTAAAACACGTAATGTTCGGATACAGCGTTATTAGTGTCCTTCTTGACACAGTCAAGTTGTTTAAGTACCTGGGCGAAACGTTGTAAAGCGCCTTGAAATGGAATGAGCCTGAGAGGATGTGGTGGGAAGGTGGATGGGCGACTTCGGTTTGTTGGCAGAATTTTAGGAAAGTGTGATTCATCTGTAAAGGAGACCGCATATAGGACGCTAGTACAGCCCATTCTTGAGCAATACTCGAGTATTTGGGATCCGCACCAGGTCGTATAAAAGGAAGACATCGAAGCAGTTCAAAGATTATCTGCTATATTTGTTAGGGGTAAATGGAATAACAGGGTAATTCGAATTACACGCTAGTGTTACAGAGATGAACGGGAACTTAACGGAGCACCCCTGAAGGGAAGACGACTTTCTTTTCAAGGAACACTATTGAGAAAATTTTGAGAATCGGCATTTGAAGCTGACTACAGAACATTTCTACTCCCGCCAACGTACATTTCGTGTAAACTCCACGAATGTAAGATACGAGAAATTAGGGTTCATACGGAGACATATAGATAGTTGTTTCTCCCTCGCTCTATCTGCGAGTGACAAAGGAAAGGAAGCGACCGGTAGTGGTACAGGGTACCCACCGCCACGCACCGTACCGTGGCTTGCGGAGTACGTATGTAGGTGTAGAGATGAGAACCAATATACTGTCTGACAACTTCAGGAACTTAGCCACTGCAGGCATCGCCTGCAGAGAATACAGCGATCGTTAGGAATTAATATACAAAATACAAAGCCGCTGGTGGGATATTAGTTTCTTTGTTACTCGTTTCGCCCATCGGACGGGACCGTCGTTAAGTATTCATAGCCGTGATAGCGTCGTTAAAGGTTTAAAACTCCTCTCAGGACAACCTTGAACTGAAAGCGTACTGCCGAGCGTAGCATTAAACCTTTAACGTAATCATCAAACTGCGGTCCGTGGGCTGCATGCAGCCCGAGTTAAGTATTTAAGCGGCCCACGGTTTTCATCTCATTTCATAACAATATGTATCTACCAACTAACAGCCGAATCCCAATATGAACTAACCTTGAGCTTCTTAAGAGTGTAGATTTCCTGCTCAACAAGAAACAAAAGCACTTAAAGAGACAGTAATATTTTAAAAGATGCTTAATTTTAATTCACATTGGTATATTCGGCCGTGAGCTAAAAGTTGTCTGCTTACCTCTGGAGCAGAGGGTAAGTAGCGGAGTCACTGCGCGGTTAGAGGATGTGAGAGGAAGAATGTTTTATTGTTTGTCTTGCCGTTCTGACAATTCACTAACGCCCGCGACTCGTGCCGATCAGCTCCTGTGTTACAAATTTTGACACGAAAGTAACGTAGGGACGTGAATGCGCTTTACAGAAATGGTCATCATTAAATTCGGTATATAGCATGGAATATTAAATCAACTGAAGCTTTTGTAATAAAACGTAATGAGTAAAAAAGAAATGGCATTCAAAACATTTAGTGAACATTTGTGATCGTGTCTGATATTGCATAATGCATTTAAATATAAGTACAATCACGCCTACTAATAAATTATCCATCCGCTTACAAAGACAACGTAACACCACTTTGTCAGACAATTACAGTAGCGTTAGTCCCCCTTAAACATCCCAACAACCACCACCACCAATTACAGTAGCACAGCTCTGGAGTCGCTGAGGTCGGCAGCAATCTGAAACAGGAAACAGACGAGACGAGGTGTTCTGGATAGTGCCGACATGTAAAGATCAGCGACTGGGGGTCAGTGAACGATTTATCACGCCCTTAGTACAGCTAATCAATTAGGGATTCATAATTAAGAAGAAGATCAATATACATACGGCCCAAGGTGGTCGCCCCACAGTGCTAGTACTGGCTCTTGAGCAAAAATATTTAACACCACTGATTTAACTTCTTGCCATCAGGACAAATAATACCGGAACATACTCCCATCTGATTAGCAAAACTAATACTAAATCAAATAATACACGAACTGCAACGATTTTATCTGTACATTAATCTTCTAGGAACGTATGCCATCTGAATTTTACCATTAGACCACGCCGTGGATGTACAGGGTTATTACAAATGATTGAAGCGATTTCACAGCACTACAATAACTTTATTATTTGAGATATTTTCACAATGCTTTGCACACACATACAAAAACTCAAAAAGTTTTTTTTAGGCATTCACAAATGTTCGATATGTGCCCCTTTAGTGATTCGGCAGACATCAAGCCGATAATCAAGTTCTTCCCACACTCGGCGCAGCATGTCCCCATCAATGAGTTCAAAAGCATCGTTGATGCGAGCTCGCAGTTCTGGCACGTTTCTTGGTAGAGGAGGTTTAAACACTGAATCTTTCACATACCCCCACAGAAAGAAATCGCATGGCGTTAAGTCGGGAGAGCGTGGAGGCCATGACATGAATTGCTGATCATGATCTCCACCACGACCGATCCATCGGTTTTCCAATCTCCTGTTTAAGAAATGCCGAACATCATGATGGAAGTGCAGTGGAGCACCATCCTGTTGAAAGATGAAGTCGGAGCTGTCGGTCTCTGGTTGTGGCATGAGCCAATTTTCCAGCATGTCCAGATACACGTGTCCTGTAACGTTTTTTTCGCAGAAGAAAAAGGGGCCGTAAACTTTAAACCGTGAGATTGCACAAAACACGTTAACTTTTGGTGAATTGCGAATTTGCTGCACGAATGCGTGAGGATTCTCTACCGCCCAGATTCGCACATTGTGTCTGTTGACTTCACCATTAAGAAAAAATGTTGCTTCATCACTGAAAACAAGTTTCGCACTGAACGCATCCTCATCCATGAGCTGTTGCAACCGCGCCGAAAATTCAAAGCGTTTGACTTTGTCATCGGATGTCAGGGCTTGTAGCAATTGTAAACGGTAAGGCTTCTGCTTTAGCCTTTTCCGTAAGATTTTCCAAACCGTCGGCTGTGGTACGTTTAGCTCCCTGCTTGCTTTATTCGTCGACTTCCGCGGGCTCCGCGTGAAACTTGTCCGCACGCGTTCAACCGTTTCTTCGCTCACTGCAGGTCGACCCGTTGATTTCCCCTTAAAGAGGCATCCAGAAGCTTTAAACTGTGCATACCATCGGCGAATGGAGTTAGCAGTTGGTGGATCGTTGTTGAACTTCGTTCTGAAGTGTCGTTGCACTGTTATGACTGACTGATGTGAGTGCATTTCAAGCACGACATACGCTTTCTCGGCTCCTGTCGCCATTTTGTCTCACTGAGCTCTCGAGCGCTCTGGCGGCAGAAACCTGAAATGCGGCTTCAGCCGAACAAAACTTTATGAGTTTTTCTACGTATCTGTAGTGTGTCGTGACCATATGTCAATGAATGGAGCTACAGTGAATTTATGAAATCGCTTCAATCATTTGTAATAGCCCCCCGGTTCTCTTGTAATGAGTACTACTGGAGTTGTATAAGAAGCTCCGTGGCGGTTTCGCTCTTACAAGACGAACCTGTGACGAATAGTGCTGCACTTCTTTGCCTCTTCTCTATTTCTTCTGTTAATTTACCTGATAAAGGTCACTAACTGAGGAGCAATAATCAAGCATTAGTCAAACGAGGGTTCTGTAAGATACCTCGTTGGTGGGTGGACTACACTTCCTGAGGATTCTTGCAATGAATCTCACTTTAGCAACGGCTTTTCCTATGATTAGTTTTCTGGTGCCAGTCTCCTTGTACCAGTCTCCATGTAGCGTGAACATTAACACCATCTGATGAAAAGAATTCGAATGCCTATTAGTGGACACTGATATGAATGTTATTGTCCACAAACTACTGTATTACCTCGCAGATGCTGCCTTATGACATGCTGCTTTATCATCCTGAGACAAAATAGCCATAGTGGCTTGTCTTTTATGTATTCTGTTTTCAAATTTGGTGACTAAAGCTTTATCGCTTGATTTTTAGTTTAGTATGTGACATGCCAGTTTTGAGAGTTTTATTTCTCATGGAGGCACTCATAGCAGTGACGAAACCTGAGTCGAAAGACTCCTTTTTTGAGACCGAGGGCTACTATTGCTGTTAATTTAATTTCATAACGTGTTTGTTTTTCCTACTCATCTGCTTTAACTTATATTTTTCTACATTCAGAGCCAGATGTCATTCATTACACCAACTATAAATTTTGCCTAATTTGTCTTTTACAATCGTACAGTCAATCATCTTAGACATGTTCCCGTACACCACAGCATCATCAAGAAACAATCGCAGATTGCTCTCCATGCTGCCCGAAGATCATTTATGTGTACAGAAAATAATAACGGTTCCATCACACTTCCTTGGGTTACTCCTGACGCCACCCTTGTCTCTGATGAACACTACATTAAATAAATGTCAGTCTCGTAGTTTTAATGTGCAGCTTTGTAATTTATCAACGACGTACAACAATGCGTTATTCTTTCTTCGAGTTGACTTCGTCTCCGAAGAGCCGAATTTTAAAATACAAGTCCTCAACGCATCGGGAAAAGGAAATTAGGAGCAGTAGTAAAATGAAAAACTTGCGACTCCTGCACATTAGAACTTTTACTTAACACTATAAAGAGACGACTCCATTTCATACGTGTTTCTCACACCAGCTCTGAAGACCGACAGACAGCGAGATCGGTGATAAAGACAAATGAGGTACATAAAATAATTACTATTTTTGTTCTTTAATTTTCTTGTCAGCGGAGATGCAATCAAATGGCTCTGAGCACTATGGGACTCAACTTCTGAGGTCATCAGTCCCCTAGAACTTAGAACTACTTAAGCCTAAGTAACCTAAGGACATCACACACATCCATGTCCGAGGCAGGATTCGAACCTGCGACCATAGCGGTCGCGTGGTTCGAGACTGTAGCGCTTAGAACCGCTCGGCCACCCTGGCCGGCGCAGATGTAATCATACATCCCTACGACACCTTGGCTGTACGAAGACGGGGCCGGGTGGAGTAGCCGCGCGGTATAGGGCGGCTTGCCACGGATCGCAGCGCTATCCCCGTCGGACGTCCGAGTCCTCCCACGGGCGTGAGTGTGTGTGTGTGTTATCCATAGCGTAAGTTAGTTTAAGTTAGATTAAGTAGTGTGTAAGCCTAAGGACCGATGATCTCAGCGGTTTGGTACCATAGTAACTTGCCACCACCACGGACACGAAGCGCATATTTATTTGTATGTGTAAGCCATTTAAAGAATCTACACAGCGTTAAAGTGAAAACCGCATGGACATGGGGAAACCTGAAATGGCAGGCGAAAATCACTAAGTTAAAGGCGTCAAATTGCAACAATAATCTCAAGATGTACTAACCCCGCGAATCGCATCATTATTATTAAAGCTTTTGTAGTAGAAACTTCTTCGAACAATTAAATGTAATTATATGAAATAATGATTATGAAATTCGAATAAAAATGGTGAACCTGCAATGAAATAACTCCTCGCGATAACATATTATCAAAGTTCCAATCCTAGCCTGGTACAATTCTCCGTTTGTCACTACACATTCATTGCATCCCCGGCTGTTTATTTCTTAACAGATTTCATTAATATCATTCCACATCACTGAAGTTTATTTTCAACTTAGCTAGTGCTAGTTATTTCATTACAGTAAACTTAATTTAATTCAGTTACTATGTCAGCGTTCGCAACTACTTTCAACAAATGTGTCCCACTGTTTTGCTATTCCCTTGTAAACTTCGTTAGAAAACCATAAGAAAATAGGAAATTTGAGAGTGCACAAATCACTGTTATCCCAATACAACATTTCCTTTGTGTAATCCAAGCTGACACGCAGGTAAAAGTCACAAATTTACATCCTTGGAGTTTGCGCTCGGGACCGCGTACATAAAATTCGTTCAAATCGGTGGACGTGCTTCATTATGTGGACAAAATACTACAGGTAATTTTCAGAAATTGGACTTGTCGAGATTTTAGTTTTTAAAATATGAGTGTGCAGTCGGTCCAGTCGTTACAGATTAACAATGGTACGAACATAGAAGATACCGGAGAAAACTAAGCCAAATTCTTCTGATAGTGTTAAGGTGACATAAAACATTTTTCGTGCTATTGTTTTCTGAATATATTTTCTTGTGTAATTTATAAGTTCAGCAGGAAAACGAGAGAGCAGTATACAGTCTTCATGTGCCTCCACATCAAGTTCCGAACCTTGACGGCCATAAATCATCGTGGCCTTCGACAATTCGTCTCTCATATGCATTTTGTATCACACTTCGACTTTTTTGAATTTTTGCTGTCTTCGTGTGACACAAGTAACAATCTCATTTTTAACTGGAACAGACAAAAAAATCGGCTGAAGCATCGAATGACTACCGTGTGTCAGGCATGCAGTCTCACAAAAGCTGGATGTACGGCTCGCCTGCTAGTGTTGTGACTGGCGAGATAGCCGACAATTACTCAGCGCGCGGCCCCCGTGTCTGCGTGCGTTCCCTTCCCGTGACGTATGGCAGCTTAACAGAACGCCCGGGACGGGCTCCGAATTCGGTCAAATAACGCAGTACCAGTCACAGTTTGTGAGCTAATTCCGATTTAACATGAAACAGTAAAACAGCTCGCAAATCCACGCGCCGAATCGGGATTTCCTGTTTTTACCCCGAGCGTCCAGGACACGTGCCAAAGTGAAGTTTAGAAAGAGCTCACACAAACAGCCGCGGATTAACGTTGTAATTGGAGTCGAGTCACGTTCCGGGGCGGCTTATTAACCAGCCACAGCGCCAGCACCCAAAAACAAACTCGCTAGTCCGCCGCTTGGCTCGCTACGCGGTTTTAATGTCCCACTAATGGCTGGTACAGATTTTGTTAACAGAATGCATTATCCAGATTTCCCACGGCTACACATGCAGTACTTTAACATAGTCTAGAGGATTTTTCAGCAGAAAATAAGTTCTACCTCCACGCTGTCATTTGACAAGCCATAACTTGAGTGAACAATATGACTATCGAGTGAGAAATCGTGCACTGTTGTTGAGACTTTTTCGTGTGAACGACAGCAATTATAGTGCTATATTGAGTGAGTATCGCCGACTGAAAGGTCTGAGGAGAAATGCCATTTAATGATCTGCGGAGAGATGATGCTAAATGCTTTAAATAAGATAATAGTGAAATTCGTTAACACCGGTGAGCTCAGTGAGGCATCTGGAAGAAGTAGGCACTCTATTAAAAAAAAAAAAAAAAAAAAAAAAAAAAAAAAAAAAAAAAAAAAAGAGAGAGAGAGAGAGAGAGAGAGATTCAAATGGCTCTAAGCACTATGGGACTTAACAAAAAAAATGGCTCTGAGCACTATGGGACTTAACAGCTGTGGTCATCAGTCCCCTAGAACTTAGAACTACTTAAATCTAACTAACCTAAGGACATCACACACATCCATGCCCGAGGCAGGATTCGAACCTGCGACCGTAGCAGTCGCGCGGTTCCGGACTGCGCGCCTAGAACCGCAAGACCACCACGGCCGGCCTATGGGACTTAAGACCTGAGGTCATCAGTCCCCTAGACTTTGAACTAATTAAACCTAACTAACTTAAGGACCTCACACTGGATTCGAACCTGCGACCGCAGCAGCAGCGCGGTTCCGGGCTGTTGCGCCTAGAACCGCCGGATGCATCGTATCACGGTGGAAGTTATTAACGAGGTTGCTGCTGGTGTAAATGACAATGCAGCACGTGTCCCGAGTAGTGCTAGTGCTCGTACAGTGTCACGAGAGTGACCCATACCATGGCCAACAGTACGGAAAGTTTTGCGATCTATCTTACATTGGTACCTGTACGAGATCCAGGCGGTGCAGCAACTTAAATCCCATGATCCGCAATAACGTTTTGAATTTGCTCTTCTGTTTCTGGCACGGGCTAAAGTTGATGCACATGTTCATGTAATATTCTGTGGAGTGACGAGGCACGTTGTACACTATAGTGTGCAGTGAATACACACACAGAATGCCGAATCTGGGGTGTGCACGAAGAGTCATTGCACTCACCGTACCTGACTGTGCTGTTGATTCACAAGCGCCTTTATTTTCGGTCAGTTCTTCTCTGGAGGCCTGTGTACCTTGTCACCTGCTCGTTATTGAGGCCTCCTTGTACAGCATGTGACTGCTGCTTTGGATGAGCGCAACTGTGTGGAAACCTCCTGTCAGTGTGTTGGTGTTATGTTGACGAGTTGCACAACGAATTGATCTGACAAGTACCCTTTGGCTCCTGTTGTTGTGGTCTTCAGTCCTGAGACTGGTTTGATGCAGCTCTCCATGCTACTCCATCCTGTGCAAGCTTCTTCATCTCCCAGTACCTACTGCAGCCTACATCCTTCTGAATCTGTTTAGTGTATTCATCTCTGGGTCTCCCTCTACGATTTTTACCCTCCACGCTCCCCTCCAATACTAAATTGGTGATCCCTCGATGTCTCAGAACATGTTCTACCAACCGATCCCTTCTTCTAGTCAAGTTGTGCCACAAGCTCCCCTTCTCCCCAATTCTATTCAATACCTCCTCATCAGTTATGTGATCTACCCATCTAATCTTCAGCATTCTTCTGTAGCACCACATTTCGAAAGCTTCTATTCTCTTCTTGTCTAAACTATTTATCGTCCACGTTTCACTTCCATACATGGCTACACTCCATACTAATACTTTCAGAAACGACTTCCTGACATTTAAATCTATATTCGATGTTAACAAATTTTTCTTCTTCAGAAACGCTTTCCTTGCCGTTGCCAGTCTACATTTTATATCCTCTCTACTTCGACCATCATCAGTTATTTTGCTCCCCAAACAGCAAAATTCCTTTACTACTAAAGTATCTCATTTCCTAATCTAATTCCCTCAGCATCACCCGACGTATTTCGACCATTCCATTATCCTCGTTTTGCTTTTGTTAATGTTCATCTTATGTTCTCCTTTCAAGATACTATCCATTCCGTTCAATTGCTCTACCAGGTCCTTTGCTGTCTCTGAGAGAATTACAATGTCATCGGTGAACCTCAAAGTTTTTATTTTTTCTCCATGGATTTTAATTCCTACTCCAAATTTTTCTTTTGTTTCCTTTACTGCTTGCTCAATATACAGATTGAATAACATCGGGTATAGGCTACAACCCTGTCTCACTCCCTTCCCAACCACTACTTCCCTTTCGTGTCCCTCGACTCTATCCTGCCTCGGGCATGGATGTTTGTGATGTCCTTAGGTTAGTTAGGTTTAACTAGTTCTAAGTTCTAGGGGACTAATGACCTCAGCAGTTGAGTCCCATAGTCCTCAGAGCCATTTGAACCATTTTTTTGTCCCTCGACTCTTATAACTGCCATCTGGTTTCTGTACAACTTGTAAATAGCCTTTCGCACCCTCTATTTTACCCCTGCCACCTTTAGAATTTGAAAGAGAGTATTCCAATCAACATTGTCAAAAGCTTTCTCTAAGTCTACAAATGCTAGAAACGTAGGTTTGCCTTTCCTTAATCTTTCTTCTAAGATACGTCGTAGGGTTAGTATTGCCTCACGTGTTCCAACATTTCTACGGAATCCAAACTGATCTTCCCCGAGGTCGGCTTCTATCAGTTTTTGCATTCGTTTGTAAAGAATTCGCGTTAGTACCACTACTACAGAAGTCAGACAGACGCTCCTAACGTACCAAAAAGAAATACCTGAAAAACTTTCAGAAATAAATATCTTCTGGAGTCGTCAGCTGTAAGGAAAAGACACAAAAATACTCTATTTTTATATGTAACTAGTGGGATACTTGGGTACTGGAGTATTGCTAGTTAGTGTAAGAAAAACATTGAACGAACGGAAAATATTATTTCTTGCAAAATTTAAAAACATCAAGTGAAACTTTTATTTATAAACTGATACACAAATTTCCGGGCTCTTTTTCAGAATAGGAGGTTACCTCTCATGGATAGGAATCCTGTTAATGACATTTATATACAAAGTGTGGGAAAGCTCTTTTATCCCTTTTCCTTAAGAATGTTATTTACTTGGCAGAATGGCTGAGAGCCGCGCCTGCTCAACTTGAATAATTATCTGATTGAATTTTTCTAAGTACGGTCGAGGCTGTGGCGTGAGAAATGTAATGGAGTGACGTGAATGAAGTATGTTATTTCTAATGGAGCAAAGATGGGGCTCGCCTACACTGTAGCGCACAATACTATGACCTGTGATGACTGCTACCTGCATCACTCGCCGCTGAGAAATAACAAAACTATCTCTTTCTATCTGGATTGACCTTCGCCAATCGAACTCTCACTACGCCTTGATGAAGTCAAGGACTCCTATGTGCCCCTAGTCTAACTATTGGCGTGGTACACCGGTCAGATAACCAGTCCACTGTGATGCCACTCAATGTTCGCTCGCAGGCGCTAACTAATGCTCTGTCTGTGTTCACACCACACATTAAGTGTCTCCGATGCACGTACTGAACAAACCGTGTAAGCAGCTGTTAATAATAAAATGGAAGTTATGCGTTTTTCACTTATTTGACCTTTCCTGCCCACATTCCATTCCTGAGCCATTGCATATGGAAAAATTCCTATATGTCTTTCATGCATTCACAGCCCCATATTTGCAACTGGTGACCAAAATTGGAACTAAATTTTTTCCAGCGTAAGTTGGTTCACCAATAAAGCATTAGAATGTTTATCAACTTTCTCAGTCACACGATAATTAAAGCCCACACTGGACCTCTGCGAGTAGCTGCACTTTACTTACAACCATGGCCAAGGTGCAGTGTAGTGCAGTGCAGTGGCTAACTGCACTGTTTAACGAAATTCTCGCAACAGGAAGACTGCCAAATCTTGTTAAGAAAACTAAAATAATTGTCATCCTGAAACCGTCAAAATCTGGTAACAATACTGATGACTATAGACCCATTGCACTTCTAAGTGTCTGCTATAAACTGCTGGAGAGAGTACTCCATAATAGAATTGCACCAACTATCCTGAAACACATTCCTGTAGAACAGGCTGGCTTCAGACGAGACCGCAGTTGTAGCGATCAAGTGCTAGCGTTGGCAACATATATAGAGAAGGGCTTCGAAGACCTGAAGAAAACAATGTTTATTGACCTAACATCAGCATATGATACAGTGTGGCGGAAAGGCATGCTTCTTAAGTTCTTAAGAATAATTCCATGTAAAAGAATTGCACAACTACTCAATAACATGCTGTCCAACAGGAAATTCCAAGTTCACCTAAAAGGTCAAGTAAGCAAGGTATACAATTTAAATGACGGACTACCACAAGGATCAGTATTGGCCCCCCTACTTTTCAATTTATATGTCGCTGATTTGCCAGAAACGAAAGCAAGAACATTTATCTATGCTGATGACACAGCCTTGGTGACGCAGGCTAACGATTTTCCAACTTCAGAAATGACTCTCACTCAGGATCTGCGAATTCTAGATGAATTTTTTAATGGATGGCGACTCAAAGTAAACAGAAATAAAACTGAATCCTCCACCGTCCATCTGAGTAATAGGCACGCTCGCTATAAACCGCAAATTTCCTTTAGAAATCAGTTGCTGTTATATAACCCATTCCTAAAATATCTCGGCGCGACCTTGGATCGTTCGCTAACATATAGAAAACACCTAACTGAAACAGCTTTAAAAATGAGAACCAGAAACAATATATTACACAAACTCTCCGGAACAAGCTGGGGAGCTAAGGCATCAGTACTTAAAACAACTGCCCTCTCACTTGTATACTCTGTTGGGGAATACTGCAGCCCAGTATGGCTGAACAGCGCTCATACAGCCATGGTAGACACGCAGCTGAATGTAGCCATGAGAAGCGTATCCGGGACAATAAAATCCACACCCACAGAATGGCTACCTGTTCTGTCTAATATTGCACCACCGGAGTTACGACGTCAAGCAGCGTTGAAAAGGGAATGGGAGAAATGCTCCAAGAATCCAGAGTTATCGCTACACCAGGACTGTGATGCCACTCAAAGGCAACGTCTTAAGTCCAGGAAACCCTCCTGGAGACTTGGAAAAAGGCTTACTTCTGAAGGATTCCAACTAGAAACAGCATTGCGGAAGAATGGTTTGCACCCAATCCCGATTCTGCAGGTCTCATTGCTGATCCTACACGAGTCCCTCCTGGATTCCACCCACCTAGGAGGTCGTGGACCACCCTAAATCGCATACGCACCAAGCACGGAAGATGCCAGGACTTGAAGCATAAGTGGGGAATCGCTGAAAGTGCCAAGTGTGACTGCGGACACCAACGACAAACAATACACCTCATAGTCACAGAGCGTCCCCTACGGAAATATGCTGGAACTCTGACCAACATACATGAGGTCTCTGAGGAAGCAATCTCCTGGCTGGATACTTTAGATATTAACCTATAGTCTTTATTACAACTTGAAGCTCTGTTTGTCAATATTACTGTTTATAAAAACCACATTTTCTCTTTTACATGTAACTCATCCAAGTGTTTTTATCCATATGTGTATTATTGATTTATCGATCTAATCTAAGACTTTTATTACCATAAATGAATGTAATCTACCTTATTTGTAGTATATGCATATTGCGTTACCAGTAACATCATTGCTGTTCAATTCAAGTAATGTGTCCTCGATGCCAAACGAAATAATAATAAAAACTTACAACCATCTGGTATTACAAAAATACAGGAGTATTTCAAGTCATTTACCTGTGAATTGCGTTTGCATCTGCTACAGCATTGTGCAGTCGTTACTTGTAGTTGTCAATTCCATATACTAAATACATACCTTTTTGTCCACGCTGAATACACGTATGACACTTCAGCTTCAAAGAACATGACATTTTCATGAGGCTGCAGAGAGTTTAGCGTACTGAGTGGTGATCTTGATTGGTGAGGTACAACACAACTTACTAATAGCACTGGTATTCGGTGCTGCTGTACCATACAGCCATACCATTTTACAATTAAAAAACAGCAACATCACAGGAACAGAATACACTGTGTAAGCTCAGCAACAGTGGCATAGCATTACATGTACAAACTAAACCCCATCCGAACAGGACAATGGTACCTACCGACCGCAGTGTCATAGGTACCACTGGATGTGGGTATGTAGGGGCATGTGGTCAGCACATCATTCTCCCAGCCATTTTCAGTTTTCGTGGCCGGAGCCACTAGTTCTCATTCAGGTAGCTCCTTGAATGGCCTCACAAAGACTGAGTGCACCACACTTGCCAACAACGCTCGACAGACCAGAACGGTCACCCATCCAAGTGGAGGCAGGCCTGACAGCACTTAAGTGATCTGAGGCCACCCAGTGTTACCACTCCAGCAACGCCGTTAGTATAGAAACGCTAGATGAATAAAAAACTATGTACATATATTTGGCAAATAGTCCCATAGATATGCTGGCATGTGTGAAATGGACTACTATGTTAAATAGTCATCTTAATAATTGTTTTGAAAGAGAAAAGTGAAGAAAGCTGTATTGCTGAACGCTATGTGTGAGTTGAAAAGAGTTACTTACTAAAACTCTGTACACAAAATATGAGATATAATACCTACTAATTTATAGGAAATCTTGACGAGATAATTGTAAAGGTAGAAGAGACGGATAGATGAGATGGAGGTGGAGGAGTTGAAATGATGGGGAGGACGAGAGATGTGGAGAGACCTACAGGTTAAAGTAACCTTGTGCACATACACAAGTAAGTAACTATGTACGTGAATGATTTGCTGAATGTAGTAACGACATCACTAAATCCATTATAAGTGTGAGTGATGTGACACTACGGGTGGACATTTAGCCTACCCCTGTCGTACTAAGAAGGTCTACACCCGGTGACTTATGCAGTCAACGGACCACTCCCAATAAGATAATGTGACTTACGTACAAAAACTTGTGCAACGGAAACTAATGGACATCTGAATTTAAACAGGTATGGCTCAATTAATCATGAAATATGGGTACTATACCTCACATAGATATAAGGAAAATGAGGTTTCGTCTAACTATGAAATGAAACCAAAGATCACGACAAAATACTATTTATTATTAAGATTCATTAATTTGATTCTAGTCACTGAAAAGGCCAACCAAACAACTATAAACTGAACAAAAGTTCCAATGAAATATAAAGGTACACGATAATTCTTTGGCTCAGGTGTGTGAAACTGGCAGCGGTACGATTCAATTAGTTACATCGCCGTAAACTCTCAGTGATTGCAGAACTACTCCACAGATTAAAGAAAAGACTCATAAAAGTGCAAATAAGCTCCACCTCCCTTGCCTAAGCAGTTACTGAATTTAACTAGCTAACTGTGTGTATTAATTTAAAGAAGCAAGATCCTAACTCGACACAAAACGACTTCGCGACCTTCTCACCACAGTGTATGCAAAAGCTTCGAATACTCATCATTGTTCTAAAACTCAGGTTCAGAGGATGGTTGCAGTGATAGCTGAGAGTTAGCTGATGTGACCAAAGTCACGGGATAGTGATGTGTACATATACAGATAGCGGCAGTATCGCGTACACAAGGTATAAAAGGACAGTGCATTGGCCGAGTTGTCGTTTGTACTCAGGTGATTTATGAGGAAATGTTTCCTACGTGATTATGGCTACACGAAGAGAATTAACAGACCTTGAATGCGGAGTGGTAGTTGGAGCTAGACATATGGGACCGTCAGTTTCATTAATCGTTAGCGAATTCAATATTCTGAGATCCACAGTGTCTAGAGTGTGCAGAGAATACCTACTTTCAAGCAGTACCTCTCACCACGGACAATGCAGTGACCGATGGGTTTCACTTACCGACCGAGAACAGCGGTGTTTGCGTAGAGTTTTCAGTGCTAACAGACAAGTAACACTGCATCAATTACCGCAGAAATCAACGTGGAACGCATGACGAATGTGTCTGGTAGGACACTGCGGCTACATTTGGCGTTAATGGTCTGTGGCAGCAGACGACCGACGCGAGCGTCTTTGCTGAAAGAACGACATTGCCTACAATGCCTCTCCTGGGCTGGTGACCATGTCGGTTGGACTCTAGATGCCTGTAAAACCGTTGACTGGTCAGATGAGTTCCGATTTCAGCTGGTATGAGCAGATGGCAGGGTTCGAGTGTGGCGCAGACCCCACGAAGCAACGGACCCAAGTTGTCAAAGAGGCACTGTGCAGGCTGGTGGTGGCTTCATAATGGTGTGAGCTGTGTTTACATGGAATGGACTTGGTCCTCCGGTCCAAATCAAATGATCATTGACTGGAAATGGCTATGTTCGGCTACTTGGGAACCATTTGCACCCATTCATGGGCTTCATTTTCCCAAACACCGATGCCATGTAACCGGCCACAGTTATTCGTGATTGGTTTGATGAACATTCTAGACAATTATAGGAATGATTTGGCCACCTAGATCGTCCGACTTAATCTCAGCGAACATTTACGGAACATAATCGAGAGTTTTGTTTGCGCACAACACTCTGCACGGCAACACTTTCGCAATTATAGACGGCTATGGGGCAGGGAAGGTCAATACTTCTGCAGGGGACTTCGAACGAGTTGTTGAGTCCCAGCCACGTCGAGCTGGTGCACTACTCCGGCCAAAAATAGGTTCGACACGATATTAAGAGGCCTGCCAAGAGTTTTGTCTCCTCACTGTAAGGTTCAGCCTAGGCATCTATGACCATCGTTGGGACTAAGTCCTACCTCTCTGCAGCTCTAAGGTGAATGTATGTTCCCTCTGATTGTCCAAGGCGAAAAAATCTCTGGAGATCAATGATGAAGTGTATATATGTTCTCCTTCTAAAACTCTTACTGTTTATGTGAGCACCGGATACTCGTTAGCCAGTCGCTGTAGGCTTTCCAAGCAATGACCAATGAAAAACTTATAACAGTAGCAATTATCTCTCTTCTCCCAAGAAAACTGCTGTGATTAAACACTGATACATATTTCTCTCTATCAAGGGGACTATATGGTAATCCAATTTTTCTTTTTTTTGCGTTTATAACGTGTGAAGTCAGAACTCAAATACTATGCCCCCAAAATAGATCAATGCAACTCTCAAAAATTCTCGAGAAAATCGACTTTGAAGTTTTCAGACCGCTTTTAATATGATAAAGCAGTAGCAGTTTCTCTCAAAGATCACGTCACTGTGCGGTAGAATGTTCGCCTATCACATGTGTGGCATTGGTTCGAGTCCCATCCCTGCTAAAAATTTAAACTAATGTTCCATAAACATTGCCATGAATTTTAAAATACATAAGTACGAAAAATAACCTAACTTACAACTGTTTATTTAAATTATCTGTTATAAAAGATCAGTAATTAAGTGTTTATAATTGCAATGAAAACGATTTTTGTGTTTGATGTGTCTTTAGAAATAAAAGAATATTCATTTTTTGTAAAAATAGCAATTACGCATCTGTTAATTAGCATATATTTGATGAGGTTTACATTTAAATATCGTAGGTATTCGAACTGAATGGAAAAAAGAAAAAAATTATGACCAAAATGAGACTCGAACCAGAGATCCCCAATCTCGACCACTACTGAATTTTTCCCATCTTAAAGTATTATAAGCTACACAGGATTGCCAGTAAAACACGCGCCTCTGCTTAAAAATTTGCATCATCTGGGAATCGAACTTAAACTGCTAAGCGGCAGGCAACCGTTCTACCATACAGCCACACATCTTGTTGAAAAATGTCAACCTTACTTTAGAATATTAAAAACGGTCTGAAAACTTCAAAGTCGATTTTCTCGAGAGCTTTTGAGTGTTACATTTAGCTGTTTTGGTGGAGTAATATTTGAGTTCTGAACTTCACATACCGTGAACACATAAAATTAAAAAATCCGATTGCCGTGTCGTCCCCTTGCGAGAATCGGACAGAAGGCACAAATTCTCTCCTACTATGATGGTGCTTGCACGTTTCGGCCAATGACAGTGGCTGCACCTACAGGCTTGGAAGTCTTCAGCTCCATATGAAAATATTTTTGGTGAATCAGTCAAGAACTCCCTTGCAAAATTTAAACATCAACTACAGATGGCCAACTTTGAGTGCAACAGATTCTTCTCGCTCTGAATGCGTCGTGTTTTCCCATCCCCCTGAAGATCTTTAAGTTTTTAGAAAACATTCTTTACGCTGCTTCTCACAGTCGAGGTTTACACCCTGTCGAACGCCGCCTCCAGCACTCTGCGAAGCCCTATCGGAACACGGGACACCGCCTCTGACAGTATCCATCCGTTCAATGGGTACCCGGCACGGGACTCAGCCTTTCAGCGAGGAACAGCTTTATAACTCGCTTCGCGTTGTCCCATAACAGTCGAAAGTGTTTTAACAGAGTTAAATGCAATCATTTTGGGGTTGGACGTGTGGCATTTTCAAGTCTGTTACACATTATAAGTACTGTAGCCAGTTGTGCTTGATGTTTGTTGATGGACAGTCCCGACATGAAGGTACAAAAGCCCTTGAATCACGGTATTTCTGCATATATCTAATGAATTATGATTCCGATTGTGCTTCCTTCTTTTTGTGGCCTGTTTTGCAGACTGTTTTGTAAACCATGTGACCTCTTAAAAGTTTCCAATACTTGCGATTTGTTGCTGGATCCAATCACAAAACCTCGCTAATTGCGAGGGTGTACTGAAAAGTAATTCCTCCGAATTTTTATGTGAAAATTGTTGAAGATTTTCAAATAAAACACACGTTATTAATATTCCCCGTCTTTATTCTTCATAGCTACATATTTTCAGCTGTTTGCCGCTAGACGACTCCGAGTTATAGCTTGTAACGTGGCACTCAGTAACGTAACTATGTCGCTGGGTGAGAAACAACGAGTAATCGAGTTTCGAATTCAAAGATTTCGCCCACGCTCAGAGTAACATCCCCTTCTGCGTGACAATTCCGGACGACACACTAGCCCTGCGACATCTGCAACAATCTGACGTCTTGATTTGATAGTCATCGATCATCCTCCAATCAGAACCGACTTCGCCCCATCCGTTTTTCACCCGTTTCCAAAACTTCAAGAACACCTTTGAGGACTTCACTTTGATAGTGATAAAACGGTACAAGCAGAGGTGAAATTTTGGCTCCGCCAACAAAATCAAATATTCTACTGTGACACTATCAATAAACTGGTTTCTCATGGGAGAAATGTGTTCGTCGCCTGGGTGACTGTATTTAGAAATAGATATGTAGACATGAAGAAAAAAGGTGTCAATAAAGTTTATTTTATTGAAAAACAGTTGGTACGACATACGTTCATTTATCCTATGAGAGTCTGGCAGTGTGCAAGCCTGCGGAAGTTTTGAAATGCACTCACATATTCTGCAAACTACGCCTCAAAACTTTTGTAATATTAATTTGAACGTTGTTGTTCTAGAAGATAGCGTGCTTGTGAAATTGTT
Source organism: Schistocerca serialis cubense (assembly GCF_023864345.2). NCBI lineage: Eukaryota > Metazoa > Arthropoda > Insecta > Orthoptera > Acrididae > Schistocerca > Schistocerca serialis. The sequence goes on from NC_064639.1 coordinate 574,218,407, forward strand.
TGTACCGTAGTATACACTTTATCACCTCGAAAACGCCAATAATCTTTTGTTGCAATCTCTATTCGTAAATTTCCTAACGGTTTCGCTAAGTACCATGTACATGAGCGTTTGGCGTCATTGGCCGGGAGGCCCCTTACGGGGCAGGTCCGGCCGCCTTGGTGCAGGTCTCATTACATTCGACGCCACATTTGGCGACCTGCGCGCCGGATGGGGATGAAATGATGATGAAGACAACACAACACCCAGTCCCTGAGCGGAGAAAATCCCCGAGCCAGCCGGGAATCGAGCCCGGGCCCCTTAGGACGGCAGTCCGTCAAGCTGACCATTCAGCTATCGGGGCACAAAGTGCCATGAAACTGTGATTGCAACAAATCTGTCTTCATGTTTAGTAATACATATTTTGATGCTTTGCTTATTTGCAATCCCACCATACTATAAATGTGACCTGTGTTGGAAACAAGTTGTGGGATGAAATTTCTTGGCAGCTTAAAGCATTGTGCCGGGCTCGGACTCGAACCTTGTCCTTCATTGTCAGTGCTCCTAGTATGCAGGCATGACTCCCAACCTGCCCTCACAGCTTCAGTTCTGCGAGAACATGTCTCTTACTCTCAAAAGTTGACAAAAGCTCTCCTACCTTTGTGGACTAGCACTCATGACAGAAACGATATCACAGAGAAATAGCTAAGCGGTCTGCGCTATTTTGAATCAGTGTACATTTTGCTGGATAATGAAAGATTCATTCTGTAAGGCATGGGATCGGACATCCCTCCGTATTACACTCTGTCACTTATCATGGAGCACGTTTTTAAGTCTTATCACCAGTTCTAGTCACGGTAACATGTTCTACGTAGTAATCATCATAAATGCGGAGCTTGCGAGTATGAGGAGGGTGCGCAGCTGCTGCTGCTGTCTTCGGACAGAGTTTATATAACACTTCCACCGAGTAACGTCCCTCGAGGACACTTTCACTAGGCGGCAGCACCTCCGCTTGTTGACGTTCACGCGACCGACTGGCATCTGCCTCCTATGCCTAATACCTTGCTTGTGATTAACATTTGTGGAAGTGTGAACCCCTCTTTTCAAAGCGAACTCTGAATCAAAAGGGAATATTATGGAGGCATTAATGTCATATCTAAAGTATACAAAACATAAACATCTATTTTTGTTCTTAATACACTAGATCCTACATTCCACCTCACAATTCCCCTAATTTTCCCTTTATATTCCATCGAAATTCTTTGCTTAATTTTTGCATTTACAAGGTAGATATCCGACTCTAAGTTTGCTCCCCGAAAAGGGCGTGCATTTTCAGTGTCACTTGCCTATCTTATGGATACTAATACATGGTCAGTTTGATTTGTATTATTCGTTTCTGAAATTTTCCAGTTACCTTTGTGAATATTTTTTCCTGGGAAACATATGCTTTCTGATTTAAGATCACCGGCAGCCACAAAACGGCCCACTAGCGCTTCCTTCTTCATGCAAGCTTTCCTCACTACAGAGGGCTCGGAAAGCTTTTCCAAGCTTTACGTTATAATCCACCAGAAAATGAAAGTATAATTGCTGAGCTGCTAGAGAGAAGAAGCATTACTTTACACAAATGGATACATAAACTTCACCTGTTTAATATGGAACCAAGAAAGAATTCCAGCAAAACGGACTATATGTGTAATCCAGACCATACATATGAACATATGTTACTCTAACTACAAAGGGACCAGTCTGTTGTGTTGTTGGTCGTTTATGGGGAAGGAGACCAGACAGCGAGGGCATCGGTCTCATCGGATTAGGGAAGGACGGGGAAAGAAGTCGGCCGTGCCCTTTGAAAGGAACCAACCCGCCATTTGCCGGGAGCGATTTAGGGAAATCACGGAAAACCTAAATCAGGATGGCCGGACGCGGAATTGAACCGTCGTCGTCCCGAATACGAGTCCAGTGAATCAATCTGTTGAATGTGGCATACACAACAGACTAGTCCCATATGTGAAGGATGTACTGAGTGATTATCACTGTGACTTTAAGCCTAATAGATCAACTGTGGACAAATACAGGAAAAATTGTGCTACCATAATATAGAACTTAACCATATCTATGTGGACTTAAAGGAGACCTTCGACAGTCTAAAAATGAAACGGGTGTTTATAGAATTGCTTGGCATATCATCTAAATATAATTCAGTTATTAGGGCAACTTTGGTAGCTTCCAAGGTTACGGTGAGTGTGGATGGGGAATTATCCGACTGTTTCAGTATCAGTAAAGGAGTTAGACGATGATGCTCTTTCCACAATGTTTTTCAGTTTGGCCTTCGAAGCAACTGTACAAAAACTGCAAATATCTGGGCGCATAGTTATACGGACCACTCATTCGGCCGTATATGCTCATGACGTTGAAATTATTAACAGTCGAAGGATGTTTTTGGAGAGAGTAGGGATGCAACTAAAAGATGCTGCACAGCATAGGAGACTGGAAAATAATGAATACAAACTAAATGTAGACAATAACTTGGATAGCTGGACAGCAGCAGGTTTTATTTTTCAGTATGTAGAAGATTTTGTGTACCTATGGGCTAATGGTAATAAAGAATATGTATGTCCACTAAAATAAAATCCCGCATTTTAATAGATGTTATCACACGTTTAAAAAACTGATGATACCTAAGATGGTAAAACAACAACTGATAACGACAATATATAAGGCTACAACGAGGCCAGTGGTACATATTTATGTGAAACACAGACGCTAAGCAGTACTGACAATATCTTAACGAAAATTACTACGGAAAATTTATGGAGGGATCCGAAATAATGATGGTACCACGAGAGCAAGGATCAGTCATGATTTGGATCCTTTCATACAAGGAGGTGAGGTGCTGATATTGTAAGGCTAATTAAAAGTAAAACAATAGCCTGGCTGGAGCATGTCCTAAGGATGGAGGACACAAGAGCTTCAGTGAAGATCTTCCAAAGGAAACTTACAGGAAGAGGATTAAAAAGAAGACCACGTAAACGATGGCTGGACAATGTGGAAGAAACACCAGAGCCCTAGGAATCAGAGGATGAAGTAGTAAAGTAAACAGGAGGGAAGAATGGAAGGAAATTGTGGCTACACAACCCACTCAACGGTTGTGAAGCCACAGAAAAAAAGTACACTGGATCATATTAAAGATTATTCAGTTTTCTCTCAGCTTATCCAGTCGCGTCGTGTCAAACAAAATGTATAGATCTAATTCAGACGATAACTCGACCACGTGTCTGTCACTTTTGTCAAATTTTTCTCACTCTACAATCTCTTTCCCATCGTTGAAATCTTACGCTGTTAGAATTCAGTATCATTTCTGTGAGTCTTAAACTAGACAGACAGCAATTGTACCAACAAACAACAAGATCGATCTCTTCCGCTTATCAGTCCCTGGATGACGCATTGCACTAGCCCATCTATTCCAGTCCCACGACTTAAGAGCTGGTCTCAGTTTCTTAGATCCATTTTCACCTGACAAAATCCTCTGACTGCTTGTGTAGAGTAGTTTACTACGCTGCTCTCTCCCCTTTCCATCTGCCTCTTGAGATACATTAGCACAGTTTGATTGAATTTTCTCATTTTGATAATTCTGAAGGGTGACCTGTTTAATTGTTAAGATCCATTCAACAGCCAAGATCGCATAACATATTTCTTTATTTAAGATAACCGGTTTCAACAGACTATGCTGTCATCTTCAGGCCTTAATATCTCTTTCTTGTAAAACACGTTTATTTTACTCTGACTTCAAGCAAATGATGTCAAGTGGATAAAAATAACACATTATAAAATGTTTGCCATCGCCAAAATATTTAAAGGTGTACCTCATACGCCATTTTAAGTGGATTCGCACTGCTTACAATATGTCCAGCATATGTAAACAGTTGTGCTGTTGTGTGCCGTGTTACATGTATATGAACATATTCTATATTGTATATGGACATATTCTAAACAGTGCGAACCCACTTTAAATGACGTTTAACGTGAAATTAGAGTTGTACCTTATATTCCATTGAAATGGTGTTTAAGGTACAATTAGGGTTGTACCTTATACACCATTTAAAGTGGATTTGCACTGTTTAGAATACGTCCAGCGTATGTAAACAGTTGTGCTATTGTGTAACGTGTTATATGTACATGGACGTATTCTGTATTGAGTGTGGACATATTGTACACAGTGCGAATCAGCTTTTAATGGCGTTTAAGGTACAGTTATAATTGTACCTTATACGACATTTAAAGGGAATTCGCACTGTTTAGAATAGGTCCAGCGTATGTCAATAGCTGTGCTATTGTATACCGCGTTTGTATGATGTGACAAGAAACTGTGAGCAATTTGTACGTGGACATGGCCATTGGCACAGGGTACTTTAGGTTTCTAACTACGTTAGGGATGACAAACGTTTTACAATGTGCTGTTTTTATACACTTGGCATCTTGTGCTTCAGGTCAGCGTAAAATGAACACGTTTTAAAACAAAAAGATTTGAGATCTGAAGATGACAGCAATAGTCTGTTGGAACCGATTGTCTTGCGCTCTTGGCTGTTGAATTGTTTTTAACATTAGCACAGGTCTGAAACATGACGAATTTCGCTGTTACTTGCAATGGACATAGTCACAACAATTTGCTCCATTTCTTTGTATACCCTTATTTCTGGGTGAAAACACTATCACGCATCCTCGTCACACAGATCTCCCGAAATCACAAACGGCCGTCAGATGTGTTGAGTTTTGAGAATATTGTTAACAAGTTCATGTCAAGAGGAAAATTAAACATGTCGAGGCAGCACATTTTACGTAAAATCGCCACGGCCTCAAAGTGCTAATATTTTTTACACCCGCTACTTGCATTTCCCCACTTCAGTTACCTTTAAATTGCCAGTAGAGTAATTACTTCCTCCTCTTAGTTACTATTCCCTTAACTGAGATGCTACACTTCGAGTGACGTACCGTTTCAGGTGCTCATTTTTCTCTTCGGTGAATGATTGTAGCTGTACTTAGTAGGTTCTCACCTTTTAAAGTTCCGTGACTAGAATTTCTGAGGATAGGCTACACTATTACATTCCTGTTACCACGAATCCTGTAAGCCATTATCACCTCGAATACGCAATTACTCTACACACTCTGCAGCCCTGTTAGCTCTGCGCCAGTCAGAAATACAAGATGTACATCATTATGTCTCACCTAAACACGGCCGATCGTATATACCAGGCCACGGGTAAGCATTAGTCACTCGCGGACCTGACTCATATCTGCTTACTCTTGGTGGTCTCATTATGACGTGACGCGACAGCAGCGCTCCTAGCGCATCAATGAAAACTATAACGCACGTGCGTTAATGTCACAGTGTAACGCACCGATATGAATGGCATCACTGGCAAATTATGTCTCAAAACACCCTTTTCTTTTTAGAGCCCACTCGTATTATTTCACCCCATCCCCAGATGTTTGTATTTCTTTACTCGTCGTGAACATTGTTACGACTTTTTACAATACTTGTCTTAAAAACTTACGTTGTAAAATTCTGCATTGCCGTTAGTACAGAAAAGCTGTTTACAACACGTAAATAAATGTAAACATCTGAAGAAACCTCTTGAAGTGTCACCATGGAAAACTAACGTCTATAAAATCAACTGGTTGCAGCTAATCTATATCTATTTATAAAGCGCTTGTGCGTGTACGTACTGACAGACTTTTCTCCATGACCACTCACCGTGCTGTTAGTAAGGGAATTTGGTTGTGGTGCGTGGCGGTGGGTAAGTGTGGCGAGCAAACAATCGCGAAATATGGAGGAAGATACGCTGTGTGACTTACGAACTTTACCATACGTGTAAAAACGCGTGTATTGTTTCATTCATCCAATACGATGCTTGCGCGGTTTTGTCATTCAGACTTTAAGACGTGTAATATCAAATAGATCAATTTTTAATCTCTCAGCGCATTTTCGTCAGTCACATTTTACCGCAGACCAACAGAGACACAAAGAAAAAAATCCAGATCGAATTAAAGGCAAAAATACTCGTAAGTAACAAATTAATAATGGAACGGTACACTGCAGTGATTACGGATAAACATTTCGCTTATTTTTCGCGACTATAATCCATTTCACAATTTAGCGCGTTTTCGTCAATCACGTTGCATTGGCTCCGCGGTGTTACCCGCGGCTAAACATGTCTCCGTAACATAATGTTAATGCCAGTACGGATGGAACGCGGTGAGTATTATACAGGATGTAAATTTTAAGTTGACAAACTAGAATAACTCGAAAAATAAGCTTCTCACGAAACAATGTGTAGAATCCAGTTGATTATTTTCGAGGGGGACATCTGCTGGCGCTAAAATTAGCCCCCCCCCCCCCCCCCTGGAGGATGGGGCGGAGGAAAGTTTAAAATTTCAAATGGGAAGCCCCATTTTTTATTGCAGAATCAGATTCTACATAAAAAACTACGTACATTTTGTCTTAAACATTTGTTTCGATTCTTGGTAGTTCGCGCTGTAATTTAAGAAAATCCATGTTCTCATTTTTGCGTGGAAAATGGTTACGGATAAATAAAGAATACTTATTTACTTCGTAAATTTTGATTCGCTAAAACTAAAACGCTCCCTCTCCTCCCATAGGGTTGGGTTTGAGAGAGAGGCATTAGAGTTTTACAAATGTTGACCCAAATATTAATTTTTTTCCGCAGATTCGGATAAGTTTTGTTGGTTTCGTGGTCATGAAGCAGACAACTTCTAACTATCAAACAAATCATCTGACTAGCTAACTAACCAAATATCCTACTTACTAACGAGTGAACTCATTAACTCATAGAGAAACAAAGTAAAATACTAACTGAGGAGAAGACTAACCCACTCGCTAACTAAAGATGCCCAGGGGGCTGGGGTGGCGGGCGGGTTTTAGCACCAGCAGATGTCCCCCTCGAAAATAATCAACTTTGGATTCTAGACATTTTTTCGTGTGAAGCTTATTTTTCGAATTATTCTGGTTTGTCAACTTAAAATTTACACCCTGTATGAGCTAGCATTTTCACTAATACGACAAAGTTCAAAAATCATAGAGAATACAGCTTTTTATAAGAGAACAAAGTGTTCCACGTTACGCATTCTATTGAGGTATCTGCCAACCACAATCACCCACTTCTACCAACCACAGTGTGGATGAAACAAGTTGAGAACTGTCACCATTACATAGCATCGTGAATGCAACAACAAAAACATTTTCTCACAAACGATCAAGTTCATAAGTCGTATATTATTTAGCTTTACCTAAGAGTATTTATTTGTCCATATTTCGGGGATTTTTGCCCACCACAGTTCCCCACTGCCAGCCACTCTGACCAAACTACTTTACCAACAGGATAACTGCATTCATAACATACGTCTAGATGCATCTCATAGCTATAATGGTAACCATGCATTCTCGCATGCCAAACATTCTGACCCAAGCAACACTGGGTATCTCAGATCGCCCATTATCAATTATCTTGAGTTTCCAACATTTGCAGTATTCTGTTATGCCCACAATGGACAACATTTATTATTTCGTTATGTTAATACGAGAACGAACAGAAAAACAAAATACGGCTATGAAATAGGCAGTCCCAGTCTACAAGCAGGAGTAACATGGCGATTTTTGGTCACAGGCGCGTCATTCGACTGTTTATGAATATTAACACACTAAATTTCTAACACTGTAGCTATCATTTTTTAAATACTGATCAAAATTATTTTGATGACTGATGACATAGGCATGGGATGTTACCGTAGTACTAAATAAATTTAGCTATCATTACTTCATTCACTTAAAAAAGATTTAACAGTCTAAATGTCTCGAACTTAGCATACATCAGCAGTATTATACAGAAGTCATACAGAATAAATGCGAACTTCCACTGGTCTGCGTCATGAGCTGCAAACCCGAGATGAGCTGAGCGTCGGCTGAAATATTCGGAAATGGGTTCCGGTCGGAGTACAGTGCGAGCACCTCGCACTCTCTCTCTTGTATTTCTTCCGAAGACCGGATGTAAGTCAATCGATGGCCTTGCCCACCAGTGTTATAGATTGGAACGTAAGGTCCCTGTCAAGTATACTGTGGATAAACTACCATCATTGCACTAGCAAACGACTGTCACAGATTACAAACACAAAAACCTGTGTCTCCACTGTTTGGATAGCCTCGTCCTTTGGTGCGACTTATTAACTGCTCCTGTAGATTTTCCAGAAGCAAGGATGAGATAGCAGTTCCGTAGAAACGCAACTCCACCGGCAGTGATGTTTCCTTTCCCACTTTCCAGGTTTCAGTGCCTACGCAGAAACGACGCTTCGGCATCTGCTAACGGAGGAAACTGACTAATCTCGGCAGACTGCAAGCATGTGTGAGCGAAAAAAAAAAAAAAAGCGGGAAAGTGGGAGAGAAAGTGGAATGGAGAGCGGCCTGCAGGGACGAGTTCAACGAGGCGACAAACATGCAATCACGCAATGGCACCTTAATGCCGTGACCGTGATTTCCACTTGTACTCGTTTGCAAATTTTACTCTGTTCTAACGTCTTTAAATACAAAGCGTGACATTTTTTAGTTAACATTCGTGGTTGTCGAAGACGGAAGAAGACGGAGAAAGTGTCGTGACGATGACACGTGGAGCTGAAGAATGTTGTTTCTCACATTTACGAACTGCTCGAGAGAGCCCTCATACGTCACACAACAGGTCATGACCTTCAGGAACAGAAAGAACGCTTTCATGGTCGCGCAAGGCCGATAGTGTGCACACAGAGCTTAGGCGAACTCCAAAAGCACTACCAATGCCAGCACAGTAGACTCATTTATTTAATCTGGTCGTAGGATACCATCAAGACAGCCAGACTAGTCTAGTGGGGCTCAAATCCAACACACTGTACAATTACGTCCTAATTTTTAGAGGAATTTTTATTCAGTCACAGCAATAACATGCTCACATCTGTATCATTTCATTCTCTGAGTGGTACAGGAAGGGGTCATTAACACCCACTTTCATTAAAATCGAATGCAACTTGTGCCTCAACTATTTGACAGCGATTAGTTTTAACCCATTTTTCAGTTTTTACGTTTCGCTGCAACATTTGGTAAAGAAGAGCATTCACCTGTTTACTCTTTCTTTCCTTTCATGTAGACCGTTTTCCATCTTCCCTTTTCGTGTGTATGTGTGTGTCTGAGAGAGAGGATGTGTGTGTGTATGAGAGAGAGAGAGAGAGAGAGAGAGAGAGAGAGAGAGAGAGAAAGAGAAAGAGAAAGTGTGTGTGTGTGTGTCTGTGTGTGTGTGTGGCTGAAGGCGCGTGATTCTCGCGTGATTCTTAAGCACCCTACCCCGTAGTCAGGGGCTTATAATTTTCCGTGCATGTGACTGACACTGACATCTTGTTCCACGTAATCAAATCCCATTCGTCGGAATTTCATTGTTTTCTCTGGGATTATATACATGAATGAATCAATTTTCTCTGAGATTATATTCATGAATGAATCAATTTCCCAGTGGGAAATGTTAAATTCACACTCAAAGTTCTGCCAAATACTGGTGGACTGTAAGAAAAGTTTCTGTTTGTCATGTTATGTAATGATTGAACCTTCGAATCAATTAGCACTGCAATTACTAATCACATCCAGCATCTCACCACCCCCTTCCTCTCCCAGTCATTTTTGCGGGACCACATAAAGAGAACAGTATGAACAAGAGCTCTATAAATATTAATACCTCGTGTTCTAACCCGCCATTTGCACTGCTCGTGACGTCAACTTCCTTTTATACTTGTATTCCCATACCTACCTCGTCATCATCATCATCAAAGCCATATCATCATGTACTAGCAAATATGGTTCAAGCTAGAGCAGAAAGTGGTAAGATAACTTTCAATGTGATCCCAGATCCGAATTATCGGTAACGAACAAAAATTTAACGCAGAATATTATCAAATAAATAATTAAGTTATTAGGAATATACGTTAAGAAGCCAGCTGATAGGTTCATACAGAACCGGCTCACATGCGCGAAGAACGAAACTTGAAAAACCAAAAACTCGACAAACTAGGCAAATCAAACCAACTTCGCCACACGAATGATGATGAACCGGAAATGATAGCAGTACTTTTGTGAAAAGTCCACTCCTGTAACTGGGTCATCAGAGTGGCTGGCTGCGACGCGGTGGACCCGGAACCGGAACCGAGTGTCGGTACTGGGATGGATTTTCGCTTGGCGGGAAGACTGGAACAAGGTGCACTCAGACTCTTGTTGCCAACTGACGAGCTACTTGACAGACTAACAGCGGAACCAGGTCACGAAACTTGACGACAGCCGGGAATGCGGTGTGTTGATTCCTACCCCTTCATCTCGCATCCACATGATGCCATTAGCTGGTCGATATCATGCCTGTCGGTTGGTCCCCTTTTGGTCCATTTGTCACCAGAACAGCGGTTCTAGGTTAGACTTTTGGGAGAAAGGCAGGGCACGAAAGATGTGGGTGCAGTGTCACGGTTTTTAATAAGGACTCGTGAAGGCTCTGTAGCGTTTTATGTGCTTGGAAGTAGCTTAATTAAACAAAACGACCAGTCACCATTGGAATTTGCTGGTTCATCTACTTGTACATCGCGCGCTTCTTGTTTCACTCGCAATGCCAGGAGTTTAGGATCTTATGCTAGGAAACATTAAAGAAGGACCCGAGAACTTTGTTATTTCATTGCAAATAGTCTATTTTCGTAGAAATTCCCGTTAGCGCCCTGCTCTGATTGCATGCGCTCCACGAAAGGGCGATTTTTCTATATAAGTTTGGTACAAATGATAAATTATTAGACCAGTTTTATCGAGCTACGCTTCGTATGTTTGAAAGGATATTTACTTCTGTAAAACATTGATTCAAACAAATGGAATATTAAATGAGTTACTTCACTGTGTTATTGCAGCTAATAGTTCAGTAACGCACTGTGAACACTGTGCAATACAGTATCTACAGGATTCATTACAAATTTCGTTTGTGAACGTTAATGTTTCATGGAATTGTTTCTTCTGTTGAAATTTACATGAAGCTGATCGCTTTGTGAAGCTGTGAAGAATAAAGTGCAATTTTTGCAAAAGCGACTGCGAAACGTTTAACGCTAAAGGTTCGAGTGACCAACATTTCTAACGGTAGTCACGAAATAACCTCACGCACTCACTGTAAACACATTGCAAACGAATAGACTTGATAGTGCTTTTAACATAATTACTTGATTAGCTTTGTAATATTTGGGTCCCCAGTTTTCGATCTTCTACTTCCATCATTTTTTATTTAGTGAAAACTCATAAATGACAATTAATTGAACCCTCGGTTGCCGACAGGTGTTGTTGATATACCTCGATAGGGAAAGCTAAAAATGTGTACCCCGACTGGCACTCGAAGCCGGGATCACAAATTTTCAGCTGTCGCCATCATGGTATATCAACAACACCTGTCGGCAGCTGAGGGTTTCAATTAATTATCATTTATTCTAGAGAAGCTGCGCGGTCATCAATGGTATCTGTTCTTGCGAGAACAGTTACAATCTTCATATATGAAAACTCATAAACTCACTAAAAGACGAACAGAAATAAAGTGCTACACAAATTATGAACCTATTATTTCTGTATATTCCACCACGGAATATATACAGCAGTGTTATAGCTTCCACTGCACTTCATTAGAATAGTGAGAAACATGAAACAGAAAGGACCGTCAGACAAGGAGGTTTCACATCATCATAACTATTCTCAGCGGCTAGAGAGAAAGTTTTCCGATCGGTAAATTGGGAAGCGAAGAAGGAATATGTATTACGGGAGCCAACATTTTGATGATTACATTGCACAGTTTGACTATAATGGAAATGGACTTCAACGATAAATGGAAGAACGAGGTAGAATTAATCTGACATCTGAGATTAAAATAGTGCATTATCATGACACCGACAGTCCCTGCATTAGGCATAGGATACATACAAAATCGTTATTACAGCAGTCCCCTAAACACGATCCCTCAGTTTTCGGAAGCAAACGATGACCCTACTGAAATACAGCGAGTAAACTTCCTCTTTGTCATGGCAAGGGAAGAGAGTTTGCACGTGATGTTCGAACCTCAGACTGCAAGAAATCATTTCCTAGTCGTAAAGTGGCAATATGCAGGTACAATTGCAAGATTTATCTATTATAACATCACTAGCTCTCCGATGCTTTCCTCCTAACAAAGCGTTTGTAGTAATCTGATGGATTCAGAGTGTTGGTCATACTTTGATTTATTTGGACAGATGGTCAGTTTCGAGCCTGAAGACATCATACTATCTGTAAGAAGGGAATAAAGGCAAAGATAGTTCATAATTTATGAATATGAATACACTGAGAATGTTTTCACAGGGGTTATCTCATCATCACTGGAGTTTATTAACATTTTCTTGATGCTGTCAAAAAAAAAAAAAAAAGTTTCAAATGGCTCTCAGCACTATGGGACTTAACTTCTGAGGTCACCAGTCCCCTAGAACTTAGAACTACTTAAACCTAACTAACCTAAGGACATCACACACATCCATGCCCGGGGCAGGATTCGAACCTGCGACCGCAGCGGTCGTGCGGTTCCAGACTGAAGCACCTAGAACCGCTCGGTCACAGGGGCCGGCTTGATGCTGTCAAATCAGTTTTATAATTACAGACGCCAGATCGTGATATTTCGCCAGGATGGTGCTGGTGAACTGAGAACGGCCATATGATCAATCCTCCCACCTCTGATGAACTGAGATATAACCATCTCTCTAGTTGCCACCCTCAACAAGCTACCCTTTTGTCCGAAATTTTCGTGGGTTAGTATCGCACCATCGTGGCCAGTACAGGGTACCATTAGAAGCAGAGGGGAAAGCGGTTGGTTTTTCGAACGGTAGTGTGGAGAGGCACTCTCACCGCTGCCATCGAGCTGACCAAACCTGCCTTCCGGAGGTCGGTCCTAATTTAGGCAACGTTACTGCACTGCTCTGCAAACTGCTGCTTTCGTTTGTACATACCTCGCTCGCAGTTCAGTTGCTGTGACACGTCGCGGTCACATAAATTTAATTTACTGTATTTAATGTGGTGTCATAATGTGGATTTGGAGGCGTGCCATACCACATGTCCTATGGACAAAGGAAACCAATTATCACTTTGCTGTGAGCCAAGTCAGTGATAGATATACACCACTGAATCTACCGTACATTAACGATTTGCTTTTTATAAAAGGTTTTCCAAATTAATTAACTTTGTGGCAGCTGGAATATGCCAGTTGAGGCCCCACGTATCCACGATTTAGTATTGTTTCCCCAAGAATTTGATAATTTTCTTAAGCTTTATCAAAAAATGGTTCAAATGGCTCTGAGCACTATGGGACTTAATTGCTGTGGTCATCAGTCCCCTAGAACTTAGAACTACTTAAACCTAACTAACCAAAGGACATCACACACACCCATGCCCGAGGTAGGATTCGAACCTGCGACCGTAGCGGTCGCGCGGTTCCAGACCGTAGCGCCTAGAACCGCTCGGCCACCCCGGCCGGCAAGGTTGATCACTGGTAACTTCCTTGAGAATGTTTGTGATCACACACAGGATTCTACAGCGAATGAGAGTATTTTTAACGAAAAAAGTAATGCATATACAGGGTGAGTTACGAGGAAAGGTACACGCTTTGACGGGTGATACTACTGGTGATTCTGAACAAAAAACTTGTAATAAACATACGCCCTTTTCTTAACCGTCTCCGGATAAACCAATGAAAACAGCTAGGAACGGGAAAGGTGTAGGTGACGGTAAATTAAGATACTGTTATGTTATGGTTTGTTTAATTGTGTGCGTTTCTTCACAGAAGATGTTTAAACAGTCCACCGTCAACTTCAATGTATGTTGCTGACCTTGTAGACAAGTGTTGTGTCGCCGATCGGAGCTCAGTTTTGCATTCCTTTACCTGGGCACAAGCATGTAAAATACGAGCGAGAAGTTCCCCTGTTGTGTCCACTCTGCGCATGTAGACGTCGCTCTTCAGCCACCCACACAAACAGTAATCCAATGGGATAAGATCGGATGACCTCGGTGACCGAGCAATGACTCCACGGCGACCGATCCAACGACTAGAGGACGCTACCCGTTTCCCGTTCCTAGTTGTTTTCGTTGGTTTACCCGGAAACAGTTAAGGGGACATTGTATGTCCTATGCCGCCAATGTTAAATTATAGAATTTTGTGACCCCTTATCTTGGAAACTTTTTAAGACGCCAATTTTCAATTTTCCATAACTATTGAATGCATCTTTCTAGATACACTGAACTACAATTATTACTAAAATTATATTGTGGGGAATGTTATCTTTTATTTCAAACACTCAATTTTTTGACAGAATTTTGTAAATAAATGAACATAATAACAAAACAATTCAGGATATTTTAATTATTCTCGTTGCACGTGTGTTGAATCTCACACTTGGCATGCTGTGAAAATTTCATGTCTCTACTATCAGTACTTTTTTAGAAAACGGGTCATTTATTGCAAAAATTGTAGTTCAGAGATACTGAAGTTTAAAACTTTTTTATTACAAATTCGTATTCAGACTTAACATTTCTGGGTCTTTTACGCACTAGAATTGCCCTTGCCCGTAGTTTGTGTCTTCTTCAGTGTCATAAGAGCCCAGTGCTTGACTCCTTTTCTTTCTTTTGTCATTTGTTGAGCAACTAACTCTGGGTACACGAAGTTCATCCAGTTCCCGCAATCTTTTAGCTGTGTTCTGTTTAAATCTTACCCCTAACTTCTCCAGAACCTTGTCTTTTATAGTTTTCACAATTAAAAGTTATCACAGCATCAGACACTGCTGACTTTAGAGTCATAAAGCCAACGAATACATTTTTAGGCACATGGCACCACAAAACATTATTGAAGGACTCATTCACATTCTGGGTCTTCCAATGTGAACACTTGTTTTGTAACTCAGGATTTGGCAAATCTCTATAAGTAGGTTTGATGGCCTGCATTACTGCCAAAGGAAGAGAATGTTTATGTGTAAATTCATTTTGGCATTGTGTTTGGTGTTTGGTGGACGTGGACACAAAGTATGACACGGCTAGCACACGTGTTTTCAAGCACGTCAGAAGAAAATGCAGATCTCACATATCTGTTACCCGAAAATTTGCGTTTCCTGAAGTTACTTTTACGCTTAGCAATTTTATTTACGAATAAAAAGCAGTAGAAGTTAGCTTACTACTAGAATAGCCGATAATCACACTACGTTCAACAAAAACTAGTATCAGAAACGAAGGACTGATTTGTTTATTCGTAATGCCAACTTCTGAGACGTAGCAGTAGGCACAAAACAAAGCAATTCACAGCCTTTTAGGCTGTGTAGTTCCCAAGATATGACTGCTCAACTGTGGAAGTATATGTGTAGCTGCGAAATTTGACAGTCACACATCAACATTCAAAATATTATTTGAAGGTCTCATAATTGTGTGATTTTAATGTATTATATACCAAAATGTTCAGGAAAGTCCAAAGTACGTTATGCAGTAGAAAACAGAAAATCTCAAATTTCGACGAATTTCAGTCCCCCTTAAGAAAAGGGCATATGTTTATTAGGAGCTTTTTGTTCAGAATCACCACTAGTGTCACCCCTCAAAGCATGTACCTTTGCTTCTCACTCATCCTGTATATGCTTAAAGCTCTTGGAGAGAATGAATGTTTCAAGCTTAATCAGTGGCTAGAACTTGATCGTTAATCCACAATTGTATCTTATTTCCATACGAACATGAGAATACATGAGTGCCTATTTAGGAAGAAAGTCGGGCTCAGATCAGTAGAGCTAGGACCTGACTAAGTATTCTGAAATGATGATACAAGCTAATTCGTGACAATACAAAATTTTATACATTTTTACAACAGTTCACTAAAACCGGTTTATAAGTTAATAATTGCAGTCAGACTTTGTGATTAGGACGGGCAGGAAGAAATATTCCCCCCGACGTTACAACAACCAAAAATTAAGTGAGCTAGTTACCATCAAAAAAGCAGTGCACACTCTCCTTGTAGTAGCAAACGAAACTGATTAAAAAGATTCGTATTACTTAGATAATGAGCAAAAATTACAAATCTTCATGCTCCTGGTGCCAGTGATAGAAAGTGTGGTAGACTTTTTAAAGCGAAAATATTTAGTAAGTTTAACTAGACTGTCCTTTCATATTAACGCGACAACCCGCCTAAAGCCTAAACAACCAACTTTTTCATCACACACCGCTGTGAGACCTGCAAGAAGAGAATCAGTGAGGTTCTAGAAGGTAGCGACGGCGATGTGAAGCCTTGTCGACTCCAATTGCGGATCCACCGCGCGAAAAGACCGATCGAGATGGTCCTACGATTCTCGATTGGGTTTAAACCCGTGGTGTTTGGTGGTGGGAGTACGATAAGATCATTGTTGGGCCCTTCGAATACCACGCACGTACACTGCGAGCTGTGTGACATGCTGCATTGTCCTGGTCGCGGATGTCACCACGCCGAGTAGAAACAAAATGCATGTAGGCATGGACATGGTCTCCAAGGATAGATGCATACTTCTGTTGATCTAATGCACCCTCCAAAATGATGTCACACAGGGAATGCTACAGAAAACATTCTGCTGACCATGCGCTCCCTCCTCCAACCTGTAACCCCCCCCCCCCCATGTTGAATTGTCCTGCTGGCAGAGGTCACCGCGACGAGTAAAAACAAAATGCATGTAGGCATGGACATGGTCTCCAAGGATAGATGCATACTTCCGTTGATCTATTGTACCATCCAAAATAATGTCACACAGGTAATGCCACAAGAAACATTCCACTGACCAAACGCTCCCTCCTCCAACCTGTAACCTTCCGACGATTGTCGCGATTGTTTCACACGTTTCATGCCATACATACCAACGGCCATCTATTCGTTAGACTATAAAACTTGATTCATCTTACAAGGCCACCAGCCGCCACTCAGCGGACGTATAGTCTCGGTATCGACGTGCAGATTCCAGCCCTCGTCGCTGGTGAACAGCAGTCAGCACGGGTGCTAGAACCGGGTGTCTGCTGCGGAGGGTCACACGCAGCAACGTTCGCTGAACATTCGTTGAGGAGTCACTGTTGGTAGCCCCTTGATTCATCAGGGCAGTCCGCTGCGTAAAGTTGCACATCTATTCGGCCGTACACATCTCCACAGCCGTCGTTCTCCCTGTCAAAAATGTTTCAAATGGCTCTGAACACTATGGGACTTAACTTCTGAGGTCATCAGTCCCCTAGAACTTAGAACTACTTAAACTTAACTAACCTAAGGACATCACACAGATCCATGCCAGAGGCAGGATTCGAACCTGCGACAGTAGCGGTCGCGCGGTTCCGGACTGTGGCGCCTAGAACCGCTGGGCCAGTCCGGACGGCTCCTCCTGTCACCTACGGCCCATGGTGCACCACAGTTGCCTCGGAGCCTGTTTCAGGTATGGCCATTTTGCCGTTGACGGTATATTTTAACCAGAGAGTCACGCGGTTAGTTTACAAACTTAGCTGTCTTGAAAACACTTCCACCACCGTCCCGAAAGCCATGTGCTCCTGGACCGCAAATAAATCGCTCCATTTCCGCGTTACAACAACGAGCGCACATTTTCCACGTCTCCCAGACACACTTTGTATACCCACCACTGCTAGTGGTGCCACCTGCCGTCTGTGAGTGGTTAGCCTATTGCACGGAAATTTGCAAATTTGTGGTAAGGTCTTATGGGACCAAACTGCTGAGGTCATCGGTCCCTAGGCTTACTCACTACTTAATCTAACTAAACCTAACTGACGCTAAAGCCAACATGCACACCCATGCCCGAGGGAGGAATCAAACCTCCGACCGGGAAATCCGCGCGAACCGTGACAAGACATCTAAGACCGCGTTGCTACGCCGTGCGGCCTATTGCACGTTGATGTCGGATATAGGCGGTGGTCACATTAAAGTGAGTGGACCGTATCCATTTCAGAAGATGCACTCAATACTAAGATTCATAACTTTGCCAGTTACACATAATTATCGTTCTAATAAAGTGATATTAAATGCAAGAAAATGCCTCGCAATGGTAAACTACTAGGCGTAACAAATGAGCCAGTGGTAGAAGGAGTGACAGACTTTTTAATGAGCAAATATTTACCAAGGGTAACTAAACGTCAGAAACTGCAGTCAAAAGTAAGAATCGCAATTGTGCCCATTTACACATAATTACAATTCTAACAAAATTATATATAATATAAGAAAACGTCGCACGATGGTAAACTTCTGAGCATAACAAACGTGCGTTATTTTGTTACGAGGTAAATCAAATTTACATGGTGAAAGTAGTAGCAGTAATTGAAATGCAAGAGATAAGAAATACACGCAAAAGAAAGATAGGTAAGTGTGGTGTGCTTACTGTAAGACCTTCGGTACACACACCATCAGATTATTTGACCTGTTGCTCTAACGAAGTATGTGAGTGTCATTAATATGTCTCTTGGTCTTATCGTGGAGTGTTTATCTTCTGCCGTTAGGTCAGACAATAGAAATGCCACTTGCACGCTTAGAGTAGCAGATTGAGGGTGACCAACTTTAAACAGAACTTGATTTATTTTCACACACATTTATTAAAATAATAAAAAGCATAGACATTACTTAACTTGATTCTGAATGCTATTTACAATTGACAATCTGAAGTTCCTTTGGTCTTGATACGTTAATCTTATTCTCACATACCTCTGATACTTGACAAAGTGTCTGTACATTTATCTTCATGGCTATGTACAGGAATATGATAATCTTATTAGGGGCAGACTGAAACTTGGCTGTAGACTGGTACAGACTAGTGCAGACTGGTACAGACTGGTGCAGACAAATGCAGACTGACTTATCGGAGGTCTGTACACTCTTTATAATATCTCGAACGTTCAGGTATCACTGCGCAAGTGTGATCCACGAGGAGAAAAGGTTCTACGTTAGCAGCAATCTCATTGGCTGCGTTGCATATTAATAAGCGGATCGACGGAAGCAGAATTTGGTCTGTCTCTAAGGCAACGCCATCTTGTAGTGTGGAGACGGACGAGCGCTGCGCCTGCGCTGTTATGCTTAGCGGGGCGCGCTCTAGTGGGAAAGTTGTGTACGCGCTGACTACGCGGAACTATGTACACAACAGTAAGACGACGAGGTAGCTGCAAATGGTGATGGAAGCAGTTGTCTGACTGCTAGGGCATTTTATCAACGTGTGGTACGTGATGATCGTAATGACAGGAAAACATGCAGTGGCCCGGACTGTCTGCCCAAAAAAATTGAAAAGTGAATTATGCAGTTTCTGTAGACGCCAAGGTGAGCGGTACGCCGCAGTTATCTGAGTGAGCTCGTTAGGCAGTGAGCACGAGGCGGCGCCGTCGCCTGCCGGATGAGGCGCGCGGCAGGCGTCCCAGACGCGCCGACCACGCCGGCACGCGGCCGCCCGCCACCTGCCATAATTACCTGCCAGGTCAGGGGTAATGCCGCGGCACAGCACGGCGTCGCGGCGCCTCGCCCGCTCTCCACTAATTACCCCCTGCTGCGAGCCGTTACTGCCGACAGTCACGCAAAACTGCGCTCCTAACCACCAGTTTCCGTCTCTCGTCTTCCCACTGCGTCGATAGTGGCACTTCAGACAACCCTGCTGCACAGTCTGCGGTGCAAGACGATATAATGCTTTACGTTGCTAGCACAGGTCCCATGAAACCCTAGCTGTGTCCTCCATAGCACAATACTGCCGTCATTTTGAAGGCCACGTATAGCGCCGCCACCTATCGGGTCAGTGAAACAAAGGTAAAGGAATGTAGTGCAACTACATCAGGCAACACTCAGTCCACTAAACTAGAAAATGAGACAATAAAGTGGTTCTGTTATTTAAGCAGCTAAATAACTGACGATTGCTGATAAAAAGAAGCATTCCTGAAAGTGAGAAATTTGTCAACATCGGATACAAACTAAAATTTTGTAGTTGTAGTGGTCTTCAGTCCTGAGACTGGTTTGATGCAGCTCTCCATGCTACTCTATCCTGTGCAAGCTTCTTCGTCTCCCAGTACGTATTGCAGCCTACATCCTTCTGAATCTGCTTAGTGTATTCATCTCTTGGTCTCCCTGTACGATTTTTACCCTCCACGCTGCCCTCCAATACTAAATTCGTGATCCCTTGATGCCTCAGAACATTTCCTACCAACCGATCCCTTCTTGTAGTCAAGTTGTCCCTCTTCTCCTCAATTCTATTCAATACCTCCTCATTAGTTAGGTGATCTACCCATCTAATCTTCAGTATTCTTCCGTAGCACCACATTTCGAAAGCTTCCATTCTCTTCTTGTCTAAACTATTTATCGTCCATGTTTCACTTCCATACATGGCTACACTCCATACAAATACTTTCAGAAACAACTTCCTGACACTTAAATCTATACCCGATCTTAACAAATTTCTCTTCTTCAGAAACGCTTTCCTTCCCATTGCCAGTCTACATTTTATATCCTCTCTACTTCGACCATCATCAGTTATTTTGCCCCCCAAATAGCAAAACTCCTTTACTACTTCAAGTGTCTCATTTCCTAATCTAATTCCCTCAGCACCACCCGACTTAATTCGCCTACATTCCATTATCCACGTTTTGCTTTTGTTGATGTTCATCTTATATCCTCCTTTCAAGACACTATCCATTCCGTTCAACTGATCTTCCAAGTACTTTGCTGTCTCTGACAGAATTACAATGTCATCGGCGAACCTCAAAGTTTTTATTTCTTCTCCATGGATTTTAATACCCACTCCGAATTTTTCTTTTGTTTCCTTCACTGCTTGCTCAATATACAGATTGAGTAACATCGCGCAGAGGCTACAACCCTGTCTCACTCCCTTCCCAACGACTGCTTCCCTTTCTCTAAATTTTAGAAAGTGATTTTTTGAAGATATGTATCTGAAGTGTAGCTTTGTACGGAAGTGAATCGTGGAAGAGAGGACGAGAACAGAAGCTTTTCACATGATGTACTGCAGATGAATGCTGGAGATTGTACGGTTAAACAGCATAACTAACAAGTAGGTACTGAACCGACCTGAGGAGAAGGGAATTGTAAGGTACACCCTGACTAAAAAAAAAAAAAGAATCAGTTGATATGGCTCGTCCTGAGGCGTCAAGCAATTGTCAGTTTGGTTGTGGAGGGTAGAGTGAAGCGCAAAAATTGTGGAGGGCGACCAACGGTTGACTACTGAATGCAGATTTAAACTGATGTACGAGGCGCGTTCAATAAGTAATGTAACAAATTTTTTTTCTGAAAGCGGGTTTCCGCTATTCACGATTCCAATACGTCATTTTATTCCCCACCCTTTTTGCTACGAGGGTGAGTCAAATGAAAACCTTAAATTTTTAATAACAAATCGAAATTCCGCGCCGTATCCTGTAAGTTGGTAAGCGTGGTACAAATAGCGTGCAGAATGGCCTGTAGGTGGCAGCATAGTGCAGATGCATGCATATCGTCGCAGTATCAGGATAAAGATGGCCGCCCCACTTGCGACTTGCGCCAGGGAAGAACAGCGTTGTGTTATTCGATTTTTGCGTAGTGAAGGTGTGGAACCTATTGAAATTGATCGACGAATGGAGTAAAGTTCGCATATGGTGTGACTTCAGTGAAAGATGCTCCCCATCCAGGTCAGGCACAACGAGTTGTGACTCCACAGAACATTGCATCAGTTGACGCCATAGAGAAGGAAAACCGCCGAGTGACACTGAATGAGATTGCAGCATGTTTACAGATTAGTCACGGGTCAGCACACCACATTGTGCATGATGTGCTCTAGTTTCACAAAGTGTCTCCAAGATGGGGCCACGGCAACTGACTCCTGAAATGAGAGAACGGCGTGTTGATGCTTGTGAAGAACTTCTTCGGCGCTTTGAACAAGAAGGTGATGGCTTCCTTGCAAGAATCGTTACTGAGGACGAAACGTGGGTTCACTTCCGCCAACCGGAAACGAAGGGAGCGAGCAAGGAATGGTGCCATTCCTCATCACCAAAACCAAAGAAGTTTCGAACAGAACTATCAGCAGGGAAGGTTATGCTGACTCTCTTTTGGGACGAAAAAGGCGTCATTTTGGAGCATTATATGCCTAGAGGGACCACTGTTACCAGTGAATCATACACAGATCTCCTGCCGGCCGGAGTGGCCGAGCGGTTCTAGGCGCCACAGTCTGGAACCGCGCGTCCTCTGCGGTCGCAGGTCCGAATTCTGCCTCGGACATGGATGTGTGTGCTGTCCTAAGGTTAGTTAGGTTTAAGTAGTTCCAAGTCCTAGGGGACTGATGACCTCAGAAGTTAAGTCCCATTGTGCTCAGAGCCATTTGAACCATTTCAACAGATCTCCTAAAAAATCATCTGCGGCCTGGAATCAAATCAAAGCGAGGTGGATTGCTGTCAGCAGGTGTCCTTTTGCAACATGACAATACAAGGCCCCTCACTTCCCGTACAACAGTTGCAATACTCACAGACCTGCATTTTGAGTGTCTTCCTCATCCACCATACTCACCAGACCTTGCCCCAAGTGATTTCCATATGTCTGGACCACTCAAAGGCGCAGTGGGAGGAAAGAAGTTTCGTTCTGATGAAGAGGTACGCCACGCGGTGCATGAGTGTTTGCGCGGACTACCAAAAGAATTTTTTTCTAAAGGAATTCATGCACTCTGTAAGCGCTGGAGGACTTGCATTGAGCGTTGAGGAGATTATGTTGAAAAGTGATACCGCTTTGTACCACTTCTGCACAATAAATAATATTTTAAAAAATATTTAAGGTTTTCATTTGATTAACACTCGTACAAAGCCCTATTTTTCAACATATACTCCGTTCAATGCGACGGCCTTAACCATCTTACTGGGAGGGTCTGTATGCCTGCATGGCACCACTCCACCATTCGACGTCGCAGCCAACGTCTTGCAGATCCAGTAATCTCGCCATCATCCACGTGTTGCTTCCAGTGGAGTGCATCCTTCGTTAGGCCAAACAGATGGAAGTCGGAAGGTATGAGATCCGCGTTGGATGAGGAAGAGCAGTGAAAAGTTTTGTGAGCTAATCTCTGGTGCTAAAACTTGTGTGCGGCCCTGCGTTCTCATGGAGAAGTTCGATTGCACTTTTGTGGCGACGAACACGCTAACGTTGTTTCTTCAATTTCCTGTGGACAGCACAAGTACTTCAGAGTCGATCGTTGCACAGAAAGGGACGACATCAAACAGAATAAACCTTCAGAGTCCCAGAAGACCGTCCCACGACTATATCAGTTGTGGGTGCGGCTTTGAACTTTTTCTTCGCAGGAGAACTGGTGTGGCGCCACTCCATGGGTTGCCGTTTCGTTTCCGGTTCCAAGTGGTGAGTTCATATTTAATCGCCAGTGGCACTGTTCGACAAAAATGGTTGTGATCAGGTCGTAACGAGCAAGCAATTCCTCATAGATGGTCCTTTGTTAGTTTTTATCGTCTTCCGAAAGGCGGCGAGGAATGTAGCGGGTTGATGGTGATAATAAAATACATATGAAGCAGACAGGTAAAATAATAGACAGACAATTAAAACACACGGCGACAGTCTGGTTTCTGTTCGCAAGAGATATAAAATTCACACCCAGCGACAGCATCATTTCTGTTCACAACACTTTGGAAAGACGAACAACACTGAACATTCACTTGAACACTGCACTAAAAAGTTGGCACAAATATAACATACCACAGCCAAGGGCAGACAGTGGGAACCTGGACAGATGATGGGAAAGAAAAGGGGGGAGGGGTGAAGGAGAGGAAAAACGAAAGTGGGGGGAAGGGGGAAAAGGGGTGCTGGGCAGATGCGACAGGGAGTGGGGAAAGCAGAGGAGGGGAATACAAAAGGACTCGAAGGGGGGGGGAGAGGTTAGGTGGGGAAAAAACAGCAGGATGGAAGGGGGGGGGAAGAGGGAGCCCAGGGTAAGGACAGAGGAAAGGCGGGGGGGGGGGGTGAGGATCAGAGTTGAAAGGAGGGATAAATGGAGGGAGAGAGGGCATCATCCAGGAGGGGGAGTTCACGGAAGCCACCTTGGGGAAGGAGATGAAGAGTGTAGAGATAGATGGTAGGGGGGATACAACAGTGAAGGTGTGCCAGTGGGCGGGGATTGGAGAGGAGAGGAGTACCAGGGATTGCGGCCTCTCGGCACACAGGAGATCGGAAAGGATCCCGCGACCTTCTTGTGATGATGACAAGACACCTCGCCTAACGACTCGCTGTGCTTTTGTTCATTGCCAGGTCTAAGTAGACATTCTGCAAGCGCGATGCTCTGGTTTTCGCCAAAAATAGCTCAATGGCAACTCTCTGCTGAGAACGCACCTCCGTTACAAACGCCATTTTGAGGGCTACGTATAGTGCTGCCATCCATCGAAACTTCATGAATTTATGGGAGCTGAAGCGGGACCATTACTTGAGATCCTACATCAAATTCCGCATTTTTCCAGCCGAAATTGGCCGAGAAAAAAAATTTATTGCATTACTTATCGAGCGCCCCTCGTGAGTCGCGTAAGTTATGCAGACATGAAGAGAGTACCACAGGTTACTTTAGACCGGAGAGCTGCTTCAAACTAGTCTTCAGTTAGATGACCACAACAACAAAAACGTATGAGACCAATGTGAAATGAAGAACCAGGCGTAAGAACGCGGCAGATTCGAATTATAAATTTTCTTGGAGGAAAATAAAAAACGGAAGCACCGAAAATGTGGAGGTCAGCCGTGTACAAGAAACAGAAGGAAAATGTATATTACAGCGAAAATAATATAGGTGGCAGACTCATAGGAATTCTTTCATACAATCGATTGTGCTTTTTATTTCTTGCTCCAGCAATCTATGTTAATATCAGAGAATCCAATAACTAGTACTGATTACGGCTGCCTGGAGTGTCGATGTAACACACTTTATTATACAGGCTGATTCAGCCGAGCTGTTCACATCAGATATTTCCTAAACTGTTTAAAGTATCGCAATTCGCATAATCACACAAAACACGGTATCAACTTCGAGTTTTCAAATGGAGCTATAGCAATTTTTGCCGGCCGGTGTGGCCGTGCGGTTAACGGCGCTTCAGTCTGGAACCGCGTGACCGCTACAGTCGCAGGTTCGAATCCTGCCTCGGGCATGGATGTGTGTGATGTCCTTAGGTTGGTTAGGTTTAATTAGTTCTAAGTTCTAGGCCACTGATGACCTCAGAAGTTAAGTCGCATAGTGCTCAGAGCCGTTATAGCAATTCCTACTCCTCGTGTCAGAGTTCTAAGAGACAAACTAAACGGCGTTTCACCGTTCAAAATGCGATTAGCAGTTTCGAAGAAACTACAACGTTTATAATTTATGATTTGTATGTTTTGAATATGAAATTTAGTGCTGCCTTATGCGGAAGTTCGATTTTTATACATAACTGTATCTTCAAGTTTGACGCAGCTAAGAGCTACGGTGGAATAGTGGAGAGACGTTTAATTTAGAAAAATGGTTCAAATGGCTCTGAGCATTATGGGACTCAACTTCTGAGGTCATTAGTCCCCTAGAACTTAGAACTAGTTAAACCTAACTAACCTAAGGACATCACACACTGCATGGGGGCTTAATTAAATATGATTGAAAATATTTTTAGTTTTTAATAGCTGTATGTCCGATTACGCTGTGTCTCGTAATCGGTTGGCCCTGACTAGTATTATTACGCTATCTGACTGCAAAGAACAACAACAAAGAATGAAATGAAAATTTTCGTTAACACAATTAATTAATGAAGTCCCCAGCAACTATAAAACCTACAAAACCAATAAGCACAAGAGTAACTGTTCTGTATGTGGGAGTGTGACTCAACGTACACATCTGGCACGGTTCTTCTCCAACAAGACAAGAATTTTTAAATACCAATTATACTGACGTGATAAAAGAAAATTAGAAATACGATAATTGCGCAAGAAAATCAGAATTCACTCTAATACAAGAACACAAGCCAGATGCTTTGTTGACTGAACCTGTCATGACGCATTATTTAAAACATGGAAATAATGAAAAAAAAACACGCATATATATTGACGAAAAGCACTCTGATCGTTACAATATCTTCATTAGAATAACATCTGCTATCTCTCCCATCAAATAACTGGATAAAACATGGAATAAGCACTCCTAACTACAACATCTCGACAAGCCTTGCCCACTCGCACATCTCAACACGAACTGTCTACTACGTGCTCTGCCCACACACTGACTTCTACGAGTTCTTAACAGGCACTGACTTCTACGAGTTCTTAACAGGCACTGTGGAGGCGGCTTAATAATACTCTTTGGCGCAATCTCTGGCGCAGTGGCTCAGTGTAGCCACCTTTCATATGCCCCTCCTCCACAGGCCAGAATTTGATGGTATTTTTGCCAGCATTGGTGGTGAAAATACCACCAAATTCGTCCACAAAAATACAGACAAAACAAAAGATAATATTAATACCTAAATATCACATAATTAGTTAAAATTTTGGCTTTGCACTGACCTTTCACTAACCTAATATATGAAATACAGTAAGCAATACTAATTCTTTTCATACATGTGGCTTTACATAATAGTTTACACAATACACAAAAATCAGTTTATACAAATGTTCACATAAAATGCTTTCAATGTTTAGTTTATACAAAAAAAGACACCAACAGGTGACATCTTTTCAGTAGAAGCAGTCCATCAGTGTCACCCAGTAAAGTTTAGCAGGTACACCCAGCAACAAGTCACATTAGTTCAGTAGAAGCAATCCATCAGAGGCACCCAGCAATGTTGAGTGGGTGCAGACAGCAACAAGTGACTTCATTTCAGTAGAAACAGTTCATCAGTTGCACCCAGCAATGTTGAGCAGGTGCAGACACCAACAAGTGACATCATTTCAGTAGGAGTAGTCCATCAGTTGCACCCAGCAATACTGAGCAGGTGCAGACACCAACAAGTGACATCATTTCAGCAGAAGCAGTTCCATCTGTGGCACCCAGTAAAGTTGCAGAGGTACACACAGCAACAAGTGACATCATTTCAGCAGAAACAGTCCATCAGTTGCACCCAGCAATGTTGAGTAGGTGCAGACAGCAACAAGTGACATTATTTCAGTAGAAGCAGTTCCATCTGTGGCACCCAGTAATGTTGAGTAGGTGCAGACACCAACAAGTGACATCATTTCAGTAGAAGCAGTCCATCAGTTGCACCCAGCAATGTTGAGCAGGTGCAGACAGCAAGAAGTAACATCATTTCAGTAGAAACAGTTCTAACAGTGGCACCCAGCAATGTTGAGTAGGTGCAGACAGCAAAAAGTGACTTCATTTCCATACAAGTAGTCCATCAGTTGCACCTAGCAATGATGAGCAGGTCCAGAGAGCAGTCCATGATATTCACTATCACTAATCACACTGTTCATCAGCAGAAACTCAACATGTCCTAGTGACACCAATCATATAGATAAAGTACAAGTAACAGTCCATAATATTCACTATCACTGATCACTCAGTTCATCAGCAGAAATTAATCATTCCTAAGTGTCACACATTACGTTGAAAAGTGCAGGTAACAGTTCATAATATTTACCATCACTAATCAGACAGTTCAGGCATGAACAATAGTTTGAATGCACATACAAATGCTTTTACACTAAACATACAAATGATAACAAACACTCAAATGATGTCAGATAATTGTCATATTAACTATTACAAATACTCAAATATCAGTAAACCTATAATATTTAAGGGTGTCAGTGCAAGCCACAACAAGCAAATAAACTAATATTTAGGAGATAGGTGGGTAGGATTAGGAAAGGAAAACACACAAAACACACTCACTCATCTCTCATCCACATTAAGTACTACTGTGTAATTGAATGGTGTTAACTGTGTAAATGTAATTCTGTCAAAATTTGATGTTCATCATGTATATCAAGTAGTAGTGGCAGCAATGTATAACAGTCAATAATAGTTAAGTCAACGTCATAGTCATCATGTCAAGACCAATGTTTGCCAAGCCAGATCAAATGTACTGTTGTTGAACAACTGTCAGTGAGCCAAGATATGCAAATACCTCCTCTCTTCAAAGAAAAGTATATACTGCTTAGTGATTTAACAAAGTGTCTGTATAAACTATCTTCCTTCTACTTTAGTGTTCTAGTCTGCTATCTTCATCCTCCTTGTTCCATAAGACCAACAAAAAAAAAATATGCATCTCACTTACTTTACCTCTTATCCACCAAAACTCCAATAATCATCAACTTCACACAATCTCAATAATACCTCAATAATACCTCTTCAATACGTCGATACATATAAACCTTATTGCCAATATATGCTCCTCACTTACTTTACCTCTTATCCTCCAAAACTCCAATAATCATCAACTTCACACAATCTCAATAATACCTCAATAATACCTCTTCAATGCGTCGATACATATAAACCTTATTACCAATCTCATTTCACTTCCATAACAACTCTTTCCTCTAGTCAGTCTCCTCGAACAAGTACAGATAAAATCCTAATGCAAACTTCAGTTCATCATCCCATACAATCTGAAGACACATTGCCAACACACAACCTCTGTGTAATCCATCTGACCCAAATCTTCTGCTCATTATGAATTATAAACAAAGAAATGCATACATGACCTCTAACAGACTTAGTTCGAATAACTCTCAGTAATTAAGTACGATTACGGAGTGTGAATAATCATAATATTTCACAGTGTGCACACCACTTCAAGGATTATGGCAAACAGAAGCAAACATGTGGAGTATTTCTTGTGTCAAGTGTCACTTCCTATTTCAATTGCTCACGAAAAATGCAGTGTAATAACTGTCAATGGTCTAAACCTAGTAATGGTATGTCATGTCGTTAGCTTCCTTCCTATTAGCATAAAGTTATACAGCTTCCATAAAACCTCAGCTCATGTGACTTCAACGAAGTTCCTTGTACCAATGTCGTTCGTCGAATTATAGCAGTTCATTTTCTTATTTTAAAAAATATAAGATACTGAGGGTAAGCAAAACATGCAATAGCGAGTAAATATACCAGTAGAGAACAGAATGTCAACAAGTGGATGCAGCACAATTCTTACAACGAGGCTCTGCCAAGCGAACAATCTATAATTAACACCATACTGTAACCTAAACTCTATGTTCGTACACTGTACATCAGCATTGCTATATACCAAATTAAACAGTAGTTATGACAACAAAACAGAAATGTATAAATATGCAATCCATACGCATAGCAGCAAACATATGTTATCTAACATAATAAACAGGTCATTAGCATCATATCAGCATAAGCAAATAAATATTCATATGTCATCTAAATAAGTAAACATGAAGGCGCAAGCAGATAAATCACAAAGTATAACTTACATACCTAACCACATCAGCACAATAAATCAGGTGACAATTATAATTTAAATAAATAAGCACATAATTAAAAAAATATGACATCAGTGAAAAAGCAGTGCAGCCAAGCGGTGCATAATATATACAAATAACAATCCTGTTCATTAATAAAACATTGACAAAAATCAGAAAATGTACGCAAGCACGTCGCTTCACACGTAAATTCATAGAACATAAAATTTAGCACAAAGTATGAATCACGTAATCGCGAGCAGCAAATTACGTCTAAAGTACGTACCTAAGTGGAAATATGTTACCTGAAAAATAAACTCAATTAATAGTTACCTTTTTAGTTTATTAGTTTCTTCTTCAAAATTACATTCTTCCTGAAAATTTCTCGATAGCAAGTCCTCTTAACGTCGGAGACACACAGAATTTACCTGAAGTTCTTAAATATTTTATAGAACCGTATCCTGAGAAATACTGAATGTTAATAACATAATTCATCAAGTCACTATAGCTTTATACTGAATTTAATCGGAGAAATGAAACTGTGTATTTGTTTACGGCTGTCAGTGCATTCGCACTGAGCGCTCGATCAGCTGTAGGCGCGTGACGTAGGAAGCAATTGTTCGCGGTCAACGACTGCTTTGTGCGGCGCGCAGACTTGACTGTTGCTTTGAGTATGTGCCGCCGCCAAAACACAGCGCGGTATCCTTGTACTCTCCGCATGTTTACATCTAGCTGTTAGTTTCTCTAAAGTATGTCATTCCACAAAAATTTTTCAAAAGTATATCATTCCACAAAAATTTTGGAAACTAGGAACCTCACGTTTTGTGGTAGGAACAGCATAATTACGAATACCGTCTAATTTTTTTTTGGATCAGGAAGAATACCGAGAAATTTCACCTGAGAACGACCAAATTCAGATTTTTCGAAGTTCACTGTAATGCCAACTCTTGCAAAAATACGTAATAATGAATCCAAAATTTTGTTGTGCTCACTCCAAGAATGTTTAGCAATAAGAATGTCGTCAACATATGAAGTAATGTTGTCACGAAGATAAACAGGTAAAATTTCATTTAAGCTACGAATGAATGCTGCTGAAGATACAGTAAGTCCAAACGGTAAATTCCAAAGTCACTTTTGGGTAAAACAGTCTTATCCGGTTATTGTTTATCTACTGTCTAGATAGATTGATAGTCGAAGAGTTGTTTTGACAGATGCAAAGAATAGTAAAAGAGTAGGCAGCGGTGCAGAAAACTAAAAGGGAAATAGCACCACTACAGCTCGGGGCCCTATGCTCGCTACGGCACATATTCACTTAGAGTAGTGAATCCCCTGAGGACCTTAATAGCTGCACATAATTTCCAGTTTGTGCCTTAATGGCAACTTTGGCGGAAGTGCGTACATAAATTGATCTAGCCATGAACATGGATGTATGTCATTCTTAGAATTGCGGAAGATCTTAAATTTCCGGACAGTCAAAAAGTGTTTATAGTCAAAACTTTCGCCTCGTGGCGACAAAGACCTGCCGCGTCTGTCCCAGTCCGAATGTCGATTATTGTAAAGTTCGCGCGCCTGGCGCTCTCTTGTTGCATCCCGTAAATGAAACAAATTATTTTCTTCAAACCCCTCTGCTACCTGTGATTCTAGATTTCCTTTGCCGTCTTTTCCTACAATTTCGCCTTCGATCTGTTTGACTTGCTTTTTTAATACCTCAAATTCCCTTTTCACGCGTTCATTAAATTTTCCCTGATTTTCAACATGTTTATTTATGTTCTGATACTCTTCGGTTTCTGCAAATGGCAATGGTGCTGTATCATCCGAATCTCTGTCCCCATGTAAACTAAGATTTGTCAGTTTATCTGAAATTTCCTCAACTCTTTCCGATAAGTCACCTAATTGTTCTTTCTGTTTATTTACGCCTTCCGTAAGTGTCGCGACTCGGGTTTCAGTATTGACACATTTGGTAGCTAGCTGTTCATATTGTTGTGTTAGGTTATTTAATCTGTCATTCGGTATGGATTCCTCGATTCTCTCAAATATTTCTTCCTTATCTTTTGCATGTTGTAAATTTAACTCTGAAAATTTCTGTACTATCACGTGATCTCTTTCTTCCTGTTCTCTATCCTGTTCCCTTTGTCTAATCTCTACTGCAATTAATCTATTATTGTGAGAATTCAGAATCGGTTGTACTTCTTCTCTGATTTCTTTCTTTAATTCATCTTTCATATTTTTGAAACATGTCCCAATTCGTGAATCTAACCGTGTTTCCAAAGTTCCCATCTCTGTTTTAATTGTTCCTATCTCTGTTTTTAATTCAGATCCTAACCGTGTTTCCATTGTTCCCATATCAGTTTTAATTGTTCCCATCTCAGTTTTAATTGTTCCCATCTCAGTTTTAATTGTTCCCATCTCTGTTTTAATTGTTCCTATCTCTGTTTTTAATTCAGATCCCAAATTTAATATTGCACCCATCAACTGCTCCATATTTAATGGTTCAAAATTCTTTTCGCCCCTAACATTTCCCGCAAAACCAGTTTCCTACGTCATAGCTGTAAAGCTATCTGTGTTCGATACTATTCCAGAATCTTCTATCGTTAATCTCGGTTTCTGTGAATTATCTGATTGCGAAAAATTTTGAAATGGTTCCGGACTATTTTCCCGACTTATTGCATTGTTTTCCACCTCATTATCCACCATACTGTTTTCCTCTGTTGCCGAGTTCGCCATGTCAACAATTTCGTCATTCTCACTATTCATCATTTTTGCCTTTTTCATTGATCGCGTAATCATTTACAAAACATAAAAATTTCGTCACTGTTCGAAACTCACACACAATGACTCCTTATCTCCAACAATACTATTCACACGAGATGTTTCCCTCAAACACGATTAACGAACAATTGAAATAATTGCACAAAATTGTCAAACGCGTATACAAGGCAATAAAAATTAAATTTTGAAAAATACCATTAGAAGAATGCCAATTACCAAATCTACACATGCAAAATAGACTACAATTACTAAACTACAAATTACTACAACAATACTACCGTCTACTATTTTCACAATCATAAGAATTCCAAGGGACGATCCGAAGCAGCGGTCGCCACGTGCATGGGGGCTTAATTAAATATGATTGAAAATATTTTTAGTTTTTAATAGCTGTATGTCCGATTACGCTGTGTCTCGTAATCGGTTGGCCCTGACTAGTATTATTACGCTATCTGACTGCAAAGAACAACAACAAAGAATGAAATGAAAATTTTCGTTAACACAATTAATTAATGAAGTCCCCAGCAACTATAAAACCTACAAAACCAATAAGCACAAGAGTAACTGTTCTGTATGTGGGAGTGTGACTCAACGTACACATCTGGCACGGTTCTTCTCCAACAAGACAAGAATTTTTAAATACCAATTATACTGACGTGATAAAAGAAAATTAGAAATACGATAATTGCGCAAGAAAATCAGAATTCACTCTAATACAAGAACACAAGCCAGATGCTTTGTTGACTGAACCTGTCATGACGCATTATTTAAAACATGGAAATAATGAAAAAAAAACACGCATATATATTGACGAAAAGCACTCTGATCGTTACAATATCTTCATTAGAATAACATCTGCTATCTCTCCCATCAAATAACTGGATAAAACATGGAACAAGCACTCCTAACTACAACATCTCGACAAGCCTTGCCCACTCGCACATCTCAACACGAACTGTCTACTACGAGCTCTGCCCACACACTGACTTCTACGAGTTCTTAACAGGCACTGTGGAGGCGGCTTAATAATACTCTTTGGCGCAATCTCTGGCGCAG
Organism: Schistocerca serialis cubense; assembly: GCF_023864345.2. Classification (NCBI taxonomy): domain Eukaryota; kingdom Metazoa; phylum Arthropoda; class Insecta; order Orthoptera; family Acrididae; genus Schistocerca; species Schistocerca serialis. The sequence goes on from NC_064639.1 coordinate 574,251,670, forward strand.
TGGCTCAGTGTAGCCACCTTTCAACACATCCATGTCCGAGGCAGGATTCGAACCTGCGACCGTAGCGGTCTCGCGGTTCCAGACGTTTAATTTAGAACAGATACCAATCACCTTTGTCTAGATATGGTCCAACGGACAAACCAACTGCAAGGCAAAGGACGTAGTATACAAGGATGATTCATTAGTTACCTACCGTCACAGTTTTGCTCATGTGTCTGCCAAATCCGTGAAAGACAAATGCTCCCCAAAGATGGAATGGATCTGTTGAACAGGGAACCGAAGTATACAGACTGTTAAGCAATATTTTGTATCATGAGTTTAATGTCAAGATAGACACAACATGGCATAATTACATTAGCAGAAAGTTATCGCAAAAGAATTTCGCCGTAAAATTCTTTAAAATTCCATTTGCGTCATAAAATGTTCGCAATGCCCTCCGTCTACTGAAATACAAGTTTGCAGCATTTAGGGACAAACTAAACACAGTCTTTCGATAACATTACACATGCCTCAACAATACGATGTCTTGAAACCTATTGGCTCGTCAGAGCTTGTACGCAGATTTCTCCTTTGAGCGGAACCCAGAGAAAAAGTCCAGTGCCATCAAATTAGGTGAACGTCTAGGCCTACTGATACCGCCCTCACGAAGTAGTGAGAGGATACTCGTCTGCCACCACATAAATCTACGTATTTCATGTGGTGCTTCCTCTAGAGGAGCCGATAACACTTCGGCGAGAATTGTGCGTCGGCATCTTAATTATTGGATTTGGCAATTTCTGGTGGTGGAGGGCGGCCAGCCCGGTGCGCTTCCTATTCTACTGAGGGGCTCCAATACGAGCCTAACGTAGGAGCTCTCAGTATCTTCCCACCTCCCTCCTCCTTTCTACACTTGTCCAGAACTTTAACACACATTGACCCCAGTGCCAGCAGACACAACGTGCCTGGCTTAGATGTCGTCTTAATTACCAGTAGCACCTCGTGTATTACTGGTAATTAGCAAGGGGAAGCCCTGCGTCTAGTATTCACATTTGACTTTTCCTACAGATTCGCTACCGTTGCAACTATCCTCCTTCGACCTTGAGTGAGAACCAACTGGCCATAACAGGTGCATGGATTCCAGAGGAGACAAGACGCACCAGAGGTGCCTTCACCCTATGGTCCCCAACGCCGCCACAGCCCAAGACCACATTCGGAACAGGCCAGTCGACGGCAAACAAAGCAGCTTCTGACAGTTGCTGGATGGTGACCTATTGGCACAAACATGTGAACAGGAAACTGGCCTGATTGCGCGTAGGCTACGGCCTTTCTTCACCGCGGCACTAGGAGGGGGACGGAGACGGACCCTTTGGCCATCTTTTACCTCTGGGTAATCACGCTGAGAGGGGTCCGCAGCTCGTGGTCTAGTGGCTAGCGTTGCTGCCTCTGGATCACAGGGTCCCAGGTTCGATTCCCGGCCGGGTTGGGGATTTTCTCTGCCCCGGGTCTGGGTGTTTGTGTTGTCCTCGTCATTTCATCATCATCATCATTCGTGGCAGTGGCTAAATTGGACTGAGTAAAGAAATTGGGCTGTGTGAAAAACTGGGACTTCGTATGGGCGCTGTTGGCCGCGCGGTTGAGCGCCCAACAAAATCAAACATCATCACCACCAAACGCTGAGTGAGCCTGAAGACTGAGGAAAAATCCCCGCTCCATCCTAGATTGAACCCAGGACGTCCAGCACCAGAGTCTAGTGTTCCATCCACTAGACCAGGAGCGCTACACATAATTAAACAGTTATTCAAAATAAAAAAATTATCACGCAGTGCGTATTACTAAATCTAGTGTGTAGGTTCAACAGTGTAGAACTACATTTTAAAGTTCGTAAACTCTTCAGTCAGTTTTAGTTTCTAGGTAGGAGATCACATTGTGATGAACAAACACTAAAGCTGATAAATTTAGAAATTAAAATATCACTAAATCAGTACAAATGCTGGAAATTTTTATTTATTCAACACACCTGCACAGCCAGTGCCTAAGAAGCTTGGGTGCTGCCTCTAAAAAGTTAAAAGTATGACAAAACGAAACATTCACAATTCCGAAAGAAACTTCATCGTTACTGTCGGCTTAACTTGGAAATACTGCTACCTTACGCTTTCTTACAACTCTAATGATAATACTTTCACTGGAATCGTTCTTAAAACCATAAAAATATTCATTCACACGGTCATCCGGATCTTCGTTGGCACTAGCAACGTCTTAATAATTGCCAGAAGCCTGCGAAAGTACATCAGGTACGATCATTTCCTTCCGTTCCCTGTAACCGGCCATCACTAAAAGCAGGAGCAACTCCAAGAAGAAAAACGTAATTACAGTCAAAATGATGAATAAGCAATTAAGGTGTAGGCAATCAAATTTGATAGGTTGGCTATAGGTGTAAACGCCTAAGTAGACGAAGTAGATGAACTAGAGGGTGCTTATAATTAAGCTCCCGTTATTTGAGTCAGTGTAGACGGAAAACTATTTACAGTATAGGTGCCCAAATTTATAGGTTGATGTTCAGATTGTGTGCTGCAGATTTGCGTTATCAGCAGTGCCAGTGTCATACTTGCCGTTAGGGGATGGTACCGGAACGGCGACGTAGGGTTGAAACACAAGCACCAGTGTGCATTACACTAGCCAGCCGGTGTGGCCGAGCGGTTCTAGGTGCTTCAGTCTGGAACAGCGCGACCGCTACGGTCGCAGGTTCGAATTCTGCCTCGGGTATGGGTGTGTGTTATGTCCTTAGGTTAGTTAGGTTTAAGTAGTTCTAAGTCTAGGGGACTGATGACCTCAGATGTTAAGTCCCATAGTGCTTAGAGCCATTTGAACCATCTACTGTGGTTCCAGGTTGTCGTCGATGCAGATGGCGTCACATCGAGTAAATTTTGTAACCTGTAGGCTGCAGTAAAACGTGGTACGAAATTACGAAATATTACCGTCTCATGTAAAAATTAATTTTTTTTCACTGATTTATTCATTGTTCCGAACGTCCTTGCAAATGTTTCCACGAAGTTTCATTTTTCTACCATCGCTTGTTTTACACGAGGGTCCTCGCCAGTGGCGAAAGTTTAATTATAACTGTCCTGTATTGACAGCGGATAGTATCTACAGACAGTAATGTTCAGATCCATCTGCAATTCATGACGTGGGAACACTAGTAAGCTCGGGATCCGTTCTTAGTGTGTTAATAGACCGTTGCTCATTTGCTGCTGCATTCTTGTCGTTGAGGGGGAGCTGCGCCACATACTGGCATTACTTTACTGCTCGGCGAATTGAATCAGCTCTGTGTATCTTCATAACTAACAAGCTGAACGGAAGTTTCGTCTCCGGTAAGACCTCTATGGTGCTGCAATTTTCAGAAACGGTAGTGCACTGTTGTGGACTCTACTCTGTCGAGCAGAATGGATGTTTCCAGCGCCGGGAGTTGGAAATGTAGCGCAGCGCGCGGCATTGTCTAGGTGAAAAATGGCGCCCCAGGCAGGTGGGTAGCAGATCGGGCAGTGCAGTGCAGCGGCAGTAGTAGCGGGGGCGGCGGCGGCGGCGGGAGCGGCGGGGGCGGCCGTATCGACGCGGGGCGCGGGTCGGCGGACCGCTTGAAAAGTGGAGAGCGTCCATCACGCCGGCGGCCGGCGGGCGGCGGGCGGCAGCCACCAGCCAGCCGAGGCCCGAACGGCTGCGCGCTTCCTTCCGGCCCGGCCGCCCGCTCGCCTTCCTGTATCGCGGCCGGCGAGCTGGCCCGCCGCCGCGGCTGCTGCTGCTGCTGCTGCTCTACTCGCCCACACTCCCGACTGGCTCTCTCTGCGAAGCCATCGTACCGAAAACACGAAACCTATGTGACACGCTCAAACACGACAGTACGTACGACTTCAAATCAGCAGCTGATTCAATTCGTGTTGCCCTCATCATTATTAAACTTTCATACCCTTTGCAACAGTACGGTGCAGCACTAGTGTGCTGCAATGCTCAGTGATTGACCGATTACTATTATCCCGGTGAATGGGGGATTGAGGCGCCAGTAGCCGGTCCAACATCACTCTCCTAGGTCACGCTCTCGCCCCATGTCTGTTATCCGCACTCCGCACTTGCGAATGATCATGTCTTTATAAATAACGTCTTTCAGAAAATTATCTACAACTACATACATACTCCGCAATCCACCATACGGTGCGTGGCGGAGGCTACCTCGTACCACAACTAGCATCTTCTCTCCCTGTTCCACTCCCAAACAGAACGAGGGAAAAATGACTGCCTATATGCCTCTATACGAGCCCTAATCTCTCTTATCTTATCTTTGTGGTCTTTCCGCGAAATGTAAGTTGGCGGCAATAAAATTGTACTGCAGTCAGCCTCAAATGCTGGTTCCCTAAATTTCCTCAGTAGCGATTCACGAAAAGAACGCCTCCTTTCCTCTAGAGACTCCCACCCGAGTTCCTGAAGCATTTCCGTAACACTCTGAAACTTCCCCTTTGAACAATTTATACACGACTGCGCTTAAACTGACACACAATATTTTGTTAGCGCAACGCAATCTGACTTTCAAAATTCCCTACAAAAGAATGGCCCTGACTAACATTAAACTATACCTTTCACAAATCACTTACCTCACAAAAATCTTCGCTGCTCAAGCTACTGCAATACAGCGAGCGCCACTACTGCCAGCTAAATAAAAGATTCAAACTATGGAAGGCACTAACTACTGATAGGGATAGTTAGCAAATGAAAGATATTAATAGAGAACAAACAATGTATTTACCTTAATATCATCACAAGTCATAATATATATATCAGTTCATGACAAATTACAAATCTCCGCCATCTCTCTCCCCACATCCACCACTGCTGGCGGCTCACCTCCAACTGCGCAACGCTACGCGCTGTTCACAGCCAGCTGCCTAACACTACAATGGCGAGTATTACAACAATGCAAAGCAGCCACAGACAGCACACAGCACAGCCAGTGATTTTCATACAGAGGTGGCGTTACCAATAAAAAAACCTAAACAGCCTACTTACATAAGAACCTAAACAGCCTACTTACATAAAGAAAACATAAATAGCCTACTTACAACTCGCGTGGTGATCAAACCTACCAGTAACAAACATAGCAGCCCGCCTCTGAATTGCTTCTATGTCCTACCTCAATCCGACCTGACAGGGATCCCAAACGCTCGAGCAGTACTCAAGAATAGGTCGTATTAGTGTTTTATAAGCGGTCTCCTTTACAGATGAACCACATCTTCCCAAAATTCTACCAATGAACCGAAGACGACTATCCACCTTCCCCACAACTGCCATTACATGCTTGTCTCACTTCATATCGCTCTGCAATGTTACGCCCAAATATTTAATCGACGTGACTGTGTCAAGCGCTACACTACTAATGGAGTATTCAGACATTACAGGATTCTTTTTCCTATTCATCTGCATTAATTTACATTTATCTATATTTAGAGTTAGCTGCCATTCTTTAAACCAATCACAAATCCTGTCCAAGTCATCTTGTATCCTCCTACAGTCACTCAACGACGACACCTTCCCGTACACCACAGCATCATCAGCAAACAGCCGCACATTGCTAACCGCCCTATCAAATGGTTCAAATGGCTCTGAGAACTATGGGACTTAACAGCTGAGGTCATCAGTCCCCTAGAACTTAGAACTACTTAAACCTAACTAACGAAAAGACAATCACACACGTCCATGCCCAATGCAGAATTCGAACCGTAACGGTCGCAAGGGTCCAGACTGAAGCGCCTAGAACCGCTCGTCCACTGCGGCCGGCAGTTTCTGAATGACCTCTCCTTCTACTCAACAGATGAATTTTTAGAAATGAAGTAGTTATTGTTTAAAAAAAGTTATATCGTGGAAAGAAACTTTACTTTAAACTGACACGTTCCACATCATTACTAAATGTTGTTTTAATGATCTATGGAACAAGTGTAAATGTAAGGTAATGACAGGTCCTCGCTGAAATGTCAGCTTGCCTCGCCTCGCTTCGCTGCACTGTGCTGCAGGAGCTGAACCCCCTCCCCCTCTCCCCCCCCCCCCCCCCCCTCTGTCACATTTCTTCACAAAAGTAACGTTTCCCAGAACGATTACGTGACGCAGTTAACATCATACAGCACGTGGAAAAAAATTTGATATTTCAGCAGAATCACAGTACAAAAAGGTAGCTCGTTTCTAAACGGAAGATTTATTCTGTCTGTCATTGATAGAAAACTATGCAGACATGAAATAAACACTGTCCCTGAAATGTAGGACACAACTGTCTTCGTAAAGGACACATACAATGAACTTTACACATTTACAGCAGTAACTTTTCACACTTTCCACTTTTGTTAAGAACTTCCTCAGTGACAGAACAAATTGTTCTGTCTGAAATTGCATCAGCCTGTTCTTTGATTTGCCTGCTTATAATACAAGGACGTGGTATTAAATCTGAAACCCTGACTTCTCCATAAAGTGCACCTAGACATATTAATTCTTGAGCTATTTCTTTTAAACCTTTACCACAAAGTGCATTAAATGACCTCACACCTTTACCACACATTACAATACACTTCGCTGTTATACTATTTTTGTATTACTGCCAGTATCCGCTGTTACTTTTCTTCCCAACTCGAAACACAATAACATACAGCAGTTTCTTCATGATACGTACCCACTGGAGTTGCTGTTATCGTCTATAACCAATAGACGTTTATTCCACACATCGCCTTTTCAGGACCTCCAGTTTCTGTAAAGTGCGCACATCGGTTGCAGGCTTAACTTCCTCAAACTGCATTATTACGGACACACATAAAACACAAATCTGTGCTGGCAGTATTTGTGCACGAATAAAGACATGTTAAACGTATGTCGAGTCAAACAGCCTATCCAGTTCGGCCGTGCTCGGCCCACTTCGCATTGTATTCTTGCTTACTCTGACATGCAGAACTGTGTTCGACACTTTTACTCTTTGATTTAGGGTGCACTAGCAGGTGAACCTTAAGCCGTCCCCACAAGGGAGGAGTTCGTTAACGTTGACGTGGAGCTGTACGAGTTTTGTGAAGTAGCTTCCTGTAATTTCACGTTGAGGAGCCACAGCCTAGCGAGAAACACAAATTAAGTTTGTAATATTTCGTCAACGTGCTACGAAAATTGAACCAATAAGAGACAAGAAGCAGAATTTGCGAGACATCATGTTGTATAAGGGCGGCTGAAAAGCGATGCCTCCGAATTTTTAGTGTGAAAAAGTCTTAAAGCTTTTTAAATAAAACAAACGTTATAAACGTTCCACTGCTTTATTCTTCGTGTTTTTGCAGCCCTCTGCCGTTAATGTGCTCCGAATTGTAACATGGCGGTGTGTAACGAAACTACGTCGGCGCGTGATAAAGAGCGTACTGTAATCCGGGGTACCCGTTGTCTAGGGGTAGCGTCCTTGATTCATAATCAAAACGTCTTCGGTCCCGGGTTCGATCCCCGTCACTGCCTAAATTTTGATAAATAATCAGCATTGGCGGCCGAAGACTTCCGGCATAAGAAGTCAGCCCCATTCTGCCAACGGCCTTGTCAAAGAGGGCGGAGGAGCGGATAGAGGTTCAGGGCACTCTCTTGTCCTAGGGGTGGGAAATTGCCCCTAAAGGAGGAAGAATCAGTAATGATCGACGACATGAGGATGCAGAAAGCTATGGAAACCACTGCATTAAAGACACGTAACAAGTATCCACAGGACATGTGGCCTGTATTTGAAGAAGTGTCATGATGATCTCTCCATTGGCAAAAGATTCCGGAATAGTCCCCCATTCGGATCTCCGGGAGGGGACTGCCAAGGGGGAGGTTACTATGAGATTGAATAATCAACGAAAGGATAACGTTCTAAGAGTCGGGGCGTGGAATGTCAGAAGCTTGAACGTGGTAGGGAAACTAGAAAATCTGAAAAGGGAAATGCAAAGGCTCAATCCAGATATAGTAGGGGTCAGTGAAGTGAAGTGGAAGGAAGACAAGGATTTCTGGTCAGACGAGTATCGGGTAATATCAACAGCAGCAAAAAATGGTATAACGGGTGTAGGATTCGTTATGAATAGGAAGGTAGGGCAGAGGGTGTGTTACTGTGAACAGTTCAGTGACCAGGTTGTTCTAATCAGAATCGACAGCAGACCAACACCGACAACGATAGTTCAGGTATACATGCCGACGTCGCAAGCTGAAGATGAACAGATAGAGAAAGTGTATGAGGATATTGAAAGGGTAATGAAGTATGTAAAGGATGACGAAAATCTAATAGTAATGGGCGACTGGAATGCAGTTGTAGGGGAAGGAGCAGAAGAAAAGGTTACAGGAGAATATGGGCTTGGGACAAGGAATGAAAGAGGAGAAAGACTAATTGAGTTCTGTAACAAGTTTCAGCTAGTAATAGCGAATACCCCGTTCAAGAATCACAAGAGGAGGATGAATACATGGAAAAGGCCGGGAGATACGGGAAGATTTCAGTTAGATTACATCATGGTCAGACAGAGATTCCGAAATCAGATACTGGATTGTAAGGCGTACCCAGGAGCAGATATAGACTCAGATCACAATATAATAGTGATGAAGAGTAGGCTGAAGTTCAAGACATTAGTCAGGAAGAATCAATACGCAAAGAAGTGGGATATGGAAGTTCTAAGGAATGACGAGATACAAGTTCTCTAACGCTATAGATACAGCAATAAGGAATAGCGCAGTAGGCAGTACAGTTGAAGAGGAATGGACATCTCTAAAAAGGGCCATCACAGAAGTTGAGAAGGAAAACATAGGTACAAAGAAGGTAGCTGCGAAGAAACCATGGGTAACAGAATAAATACTTCAGTTGATTGATGAAAGGAGGAAGTACAAACATGTTCCGGGTAAATCAGGAATACAGAAATACAAGTCGCTGAGGAATGAAATAAATAGGAAGTGCAGGGAAGCTAAGACGAAATGGCTGCAGGAAAAATGTGAAGACATCGAAAAAGATATGATTCTCGGAAGGACAGACTCAGCATACAGGAAAGTCAAAACAACCTTTGGTGACATTAAAAGCAACGGTGGTAACATTAAGAGTGCAACGGGAATTCCACTGTTAAATGCAGAGAAGAGAGTAGATAGGTGGAAAGAATACATTGAAAGCCTCTATGAGGGTGAAGATTTGTCTGATGTGATAGAAGAGGAAACAGGAGTCGATTTAGAAGAGATAGGGGATCCAGTATTAGAATCGGAATTTAAAAGAGCTTTGGAGGACTTACAGTCAAATAAAGCAGAAGGGGTTGATAACATTCCATCAGAATTTCTAAAATCTTTGGGGGGAGTGGCAACAGAACGACTATTCACGTTGGTGTGTAGAATATATGAGTCTGGTGATATACCATCTGACTTTCCGAAAAGCATCATCCACACAATTGCGAAGACGGCAAGAGCTGACAAGTGCGAGAATTATCGCACAATCAGCTTAACAGCTCATGCATCGAAGCTGCTTACAAGAGTAATATACAGTAGAATGGAAAAGAAAATTGAGAATGCGCTAGGTGACGATCAGTTTGGCTTTAGGAAAAGTAAAGGGACGAGAGAGGCAATTCTGACGTTACGGCTAATAATGGAAGCAAGGCTAAAGAGAAATCAAGACACTTTCATAGGATTTGTCGACCTGGAAAAAGCGTTCGGCAATATAAAATGGTGCAAGCTGTTTGAGATTCTGAAAAAAGTAGGGGTAAGCTATAGGGAGAGACGGGTCATATACAATATGTACAACAACCAAGAGGGAATAATAAGAGTGGACGATTAAGAACGAAGTGCTCGTATTAAGAAGAGTGTAAGACAAGGCTGTAGCCTTTCGCCCCTACTCTTCAATCTGTACATCGAGGACGCAATGATGGAAATAAAAGGAAGGTCCGGGAGTGGAATTAAAATACAAGGTAAAAGGATATCAATGATAAGATTCGCTGATGACATTGCTACCCTGAGTGAAAGTGAAGAAGAATTAAATGATCTGCTGAACGGAATGAACAGTCTAATGAGTACACAGTATGGTTTGAGAGTAAATCGGAGAAAGACGAAGGTAATGAGAAGTAGTAGAAAAGAGAACAGCGAGAAACTTAACATCAGGATTGATGGTCACGAAGTCAATGAAGTTAAGGAATTCCGCTACCTAGGCAGTAAAATAACCAATGACGGACGGAGCAAGGAGGACATCAAAAGCAGACTCGCTATGGCAAAAAAGGCATTTCTGGCCAAGAGAAGTCTACTAATATCAAATCATCATCATCATCTTGGACAGTTTCCAGCCACTGGCTGGGTCTGTCGGGAACACAAGCCTCTCCATCGTGTTCTGTCTTTCCACCATTCCCCCTCTTCCACCTTCGTCCAGTTCTCTCCTCTTCTCATCACACATTCCTTCACTCCCTTCACCCATCTATCTCTTGGCCTTCCTCTGGGCCTCTTCCCCTCCAGTTGCAGATCAAACATCCTCTTTGGAATTCTTCCCTCATCCATTCTCTTCATGTGTCCATACCACTGCAGTCTTGATTTTTCTATCCTGTCCTGTACTGGTTCCTCCTTTAGTCTTTCCCTCACATACACATTTCGCAATCTGTCTCGTCTTGTTACACTCAACCTGCTCCTCTGGAACTTCATTTCACTAGCCTGTATTATACTTTTGTCGCTTTTGTGCATTACCCATGTCTCACTTCCGTATGCCAATATGGGGACAAAGTAGGTTCGGTATATAATTCCCTTGGATTTCTGTGGCACCTCCTTGCTCCAAATAAGCCCCCTAATGCATTTGTAGAACTGCCCTGCTTTTCTGCACCTTTCATTATTTCCATCGCGTTTCCCCCCTTACTTTCAATCATGCTTCCCAGGTACTTGAAGTTCTCTACCACTTGTAGTTTTTCCCCTCCACAAGTTATATCCACATTTGGCCTATTCTTCTTCCTTGTTGTGACAATTATTTCACTTTTCTTTGCAGAGAAATGCATTCCATATTGTGCTGCCGTTGCCTCCCATACATCTAACTGCTCTTGCACCTCCTTCTCGCAATTTCCCCATAACATCAGGTCATCGGCAAAAAGCACTGCTTTCATTTTATGATCTCCAATTGCATCTGATACTTGCTGTAGGATTTCATCCATGACAATAATAAACAATAAAGGCGAAAGTGCACTTCCCTGTCGCAGCCCATTTTCCAGCTTGAACCATGCAGTACGTTCCCTCCCCACCTTCACACTATCAAATACCGGCCTTAATTTGAGGAAGAAATTTCTGAAGATGTACGTCTGGAGTGCAGCATTGTATGGTAGTGAAACATGGACTGTGGGAAAACCGGAACAGAAGAGAATCGAAGCATTTGAGATGTGGTGCTATAGACGAACGTTGAAAATTAGGTGGACTGATAAGGTAAGGAATGAGGAGGTTCTACGCAGAATCGGAGAGGAAAGGAATATGTGGAAAACACTGATAAGGAGAAGGGACAGGATGATAGGACATCTGCTAAGACATGAGGGAATGACTTCCATGGTACTAGATGGAGCTGTAGAGGGCAAAAACTGTAGAGGAAGACAGAGATTGGAATACGTCAAGCAAATAATTGAGGACGTAGGTTGCAAGAGCTACTCTGAGATGAAGAGGTTAGCACAGGAAAGGAATTCGTGGCGGGCCGCATCAAACCAATCAGTAGACTGATGACCAATAAAAAAAAAATAATCGAATTTCGAACACACACATGGAGCACGCTCTCCTCCAGCATGACAAACCAGACCACACGCGAGCGCTGCGACATTGGCAACAATCCGACACCTTGGTTTCACTGTCAGCGGTCACCCTCCATACAGTCCCCGAGTATCAACAAACTGGTCCATTGGTGGAAGAAATGTGTTCGTTGTCAGGGAGACTATGCTGAGAAATAAATATTTACACATGAAGAACAAGGATGGAGAATCTTAATAATGTTTGTTTTATTTTTAAGCTGTAAGCGTTTTCACCTAAGAAATTCGGAGGCATTACTTTCCAGCACGCCCTCGTATTTATCGTTTTCAGTTGAAACCAATGTTTGGTGAGTTTTATTTTACGGCTTACACCCTATGAATACATGCTGTTTCTAAGCACTAACACACTGAGGATTTCTCGGAAACACTCAATACTGATACGATTTGTTGCAATAAAATGACGAAAAACGTCATATCTGTGGTTGAAGAATTTTCGTTTGCAGGCACGCCCTCGAATTTTCGTGTTCCTCGAATGTAATGGAAGTACACCACCCGGTCGGAGTGGCCGAGCGGTTCTAGGCGCTACAGTCTGGAACCGCGCGACCGCTACGGTCGCAGGTTCGAATCCTGCCTCGGGCATAGATGTGTGTGATGTCCTTAGGTTAGTTAGGATTGAGTAGTTCTAAGTTCTAGGGGACTGATGACCTTAGAAGTTAAGTCCCATAGTGCTCAGAATCATTTGAACCATTTTTTGAAGTACACCTTTTTAAGACAAGCCACACGGAAGACTCATCAAAAGTGTCAATTAATAACATTGCAGCAATTTAATCCTTGAAATGATGGCACCTAAAACACTATGTCGTTTGTTATAAAAGTTCAGCACAGGTCAGTTGTTAAAGCTGTTGAGTTATGGAACTGTGTAGCGGGTTTGCGTCTTGCTGTACCCAGAAGTTTTTCACCTTCACGTTTTCTAAAAGCTTGTGAGACTTTCTCATTAAATTGATTCAAATATTTTCTGTAATATTCGAAGTTATGCAAACGTAAATGCTCTCTCTCTCTCTCCCTCCCTCTCTCTCTCTCTCTCTCTCTCTCTCTCTCTCTGTCTCTCTTGTCTCTCTCTCTCTCTCTCTCTCTCTCTCTCTCTCTCAAGAGTGAGTCTGCCCGATTTTGTGAATTTTTATACGTTGATGTCTTCACTGACTGGACAAGCCACCTTTCTTTTTCTCTTATAACATGTTCATCGGTATTAAAGGTTTTTCTAATGCACACTTGACACTCAGCAACAAGACTATCATGTAGACAAGGAAGAAAATGCACGTTTCAAAAAAGCTAATGTAATAATTTCACGCTCGTCCATTTTGTAAACAAACTGTATGGTTTGGAAGCCAGATACAGCCAACAGCTGCCACTGGAGAGCGCTTTAGTCACAAATCACATTGACTAGCACGTCCCACGTGACACGGGCAAGACGTTTCGTGAGGGTGTATTTTCTTTCCGCGCCTGCGTTAACATTAGCTGCCTCGTCCCGTGTGTGGACGGCATTACCTTCTACTTCTATTTGGGACATGTTGTTTCCACTCTAACTGCCAAAGAAAGTACGAAATAGTTACATAGACGAGCACTCATGTCGAACATTAGAGATTTACGTCGACTCTAGCTATTGTTCTGAGTGATTCGAGCGATCAAGCATTTCACTCACAGTACTAACCACTACCTCGGAAATCGCGATGTATTCGGAAAAAGCAGCCAAATATGCGCTTTTCATTCACAGCCATTTACACTGTCATATTAGATCCTGACCTAACCACAATCTCGGAAATCGTAACGTTTACCATCCTCAAAGCAGGTCGACATGTACTTGCCGATCGACATACGATCGACTCATATATTGGGATCGGTCACACCGGCGTCACATCACTGCTTGTCACCGTTCGTATGGAAACAAGGTCTCCCGCATGTTTTAGTGTTTTCTATTCCGTCTGAGGTACTGTCGTTCGTCACCGACTTTTGTTTGCTGTAGTGCGCATGCCGAGTCAGCAGTGGTTTTGGACTTCGTTTGGTGCCGTGTCCACTCCCACATGCAGTTTGTTTTTACTCGGCATGATGGCATATACCGACAAGACAATGAAACGTGTCAAACAGTTCGCAGTGTACGTGTGTGGTTCGTAGAGCACCAGGATGAGCTTACGTTACTCCCCTGACCACCAAACTCCCCGAATTTAAGCCCAATCAAGCACGTGTGGGACCACCTCGATCGGGCTTTTCACTCCATGGATACTCAACCGAGAAACCTAGTGCAGCTGACCAAGACTGTGGAGTCGACAGGGCTATGCATTCCTGTCGGTACCTTCCATAAACTCGCTGCAAAACGTTGTTCTTCAGGCTTCAATGAGACTGGAGCATGTACATATTCTGTTATCTATTCCACATTTAATTGGCCTCTGGAGTGGCTACGCGTAGTTCAGTTACAGAGGGAGCAGTATCTGGTGGGAAAAGTAGGGAAGTAAACACCCACCGCAAATTCAGAGAGCAGCGAGAATTGACGAGAATCTGTACACTTGACAGCAAAAAAAGTGGGTCACCCCTGAATTCCAACGTGTAGGCTGCACCTGAATGTATGCAACCAACATTGCATATCTGTGTTGCACATAGTCGCAACCATCCACAGTACAGTCGTCGTAAGATACACAATGGGTAGCGCTAGAGACTACTAGAGAACATCGGTCTTTATGACAGTCCGTCCAGATATAAAGTAACACCACGATAGTACAGAAGAGATCAGACAATCCTTAACGTTTGTAAACTAAACCTAATTACAATAAGCGACATTTCATATGTTATGGGACAACTAGTTTTGTCACATAAATCGTTCAGTAATCCTTAGGCACAATTAAATATTTGAGACAGTATATGGATTTATAAAGTTGTATGGCAATTGGAAACAAGTTCTTTGCTGTCTAAAAGGTTTACGCAACACATGCTGAACGTTGTTCAACGTTCAACGGGGAGTGGATTCGCATCAACTTTATGTAATACTAAGCAGTTAAAAGAAAACGTGATTAACGGCGGCAACCACTCTACGGAAATCCCAACATTAACAGCGAATCACAAGTAATATCATTGTTCACATTACTCATCAACAGTTACTTGTACACGAAGTTGTACTTTAAATGACATGACCAATGTCTTTGTTATGGATCCGGATGCAAACCCAGAATGTAAAGCCATTGTTAACCAAGCAAAGCTTTGTGCCTTATCGAGACTCGATCACTAGGCAGAAAGAGACGTCAAATATTGACGTTTGCATCAGTATCAGTTATCAACAACTTGAACGTAAATGACGATAAAGTCTGTACGAAAGCCAGAACCCTAACATAACAATTACCTTCTTGGTAATTAACCTCGAAAGACGGTGTATAGTGTTGCATTTTCAAGGAATAAAGGATGCACATGTTTAAAATTGAAATGCCATCATATAATGCTGGGGACAAGGATGCGAACCCAGCACCTAATCAGATTGTTGAATAAGTACGTAAAATCAGAATGTAGATATCACAGTTTGTCACCAGTAGTGGGGTTGGAACCTTAAATGACGACTGAAGTTGTATTGTCTGACCGGGATTCGAACCCGGCGCCTACAGCTGTCGTTGTCTAACCAGGAACAGACGAGAAATGTCCAATGTTGATCCACCATCAGCGAGATGTGCACACGCTTAACTAGGTGACGAAAACGTCTATGCTGACTGCTACGGTCGAAGGTTCGAATCCTGCCTCGGGCATGGATGTGTGTGATGTCCTTAGGTTAGTTAGGTTTGAGTAGTTCTAGGTTCTAGGGGACTGATGACCTCAGATGTTGAGTCCCATAGTGCTCAGAGCCATTTGAACCAATCATGCAGGCTAAGATTTCGTGGCTGACGGAAATTAACAGTCATTCCTGACTAGGAATAAAGAGAGTGATATACCTCATTTTTGGACAGTATCAGTTAGCAAATATCAACTTTAAATTACACAACATTACATTTTTAATGGACGCGAATTCTTACCCAGCATCTATTGTCCCTGTTAACGAACTACGAGAGATGTTAAATATTACTTCTTCACAAGTAACTTACTTGAAATGCAGTGAGGTAAAGCTTTGTGTTGGACAGGGATTCGAACCCAGAACCTAATCGGACTGTTGTCGAAGCACAATCAACTTTGACATATCGGATTTTCTCAGCAGTAGCTAGATGTATTAAATGAAATGACGAGACGAAACATTAATTTTTCCTTTCCAGGACTCCAACCCGGCACGTATCACTGTTATATTCTAGAGAAAGGGAACGTTAAGTATGGGTTTGTCACACCAGCAGCGACATGTGAGCATGTTTGAACTAGAAATAATATGACGAAGTGCTCAGTGCTGACTGAGAGTCGAACCCCAAACATATCGTTGTTGACTACACAGAAAGAGACGACACTTGCCGAATTTTTCTCCACCAGCAGCTCGGAATAACATCCTTGAACTTACAGTGATCTCGCAAATAGTTCTGTGTCTCACTGGGAGTCAAAAACGTCACATATCTTTAGTGTTGACAACGAATGAAAATGCATTAAAAATAAAAATTATTATCCACCAGCAGATAGGTGTTATCATGCTAGAGCTTGATAATACATAGTGAAAAGTTTAGTGCTTGGCCAGGATTCCAGCCCACTCATGCGCAATATGTGGAGATGTTGAGGAATCCGCAGTTTTGAACAAACAACAAGTTGTAGTCGAGCTGTATTGTCACGAAGCGATCAAATTCCGCGTTAAGGGGGGTCTGAGTTGCATTCCCAGTTCAGAACCATTTTTATCGACATACAGAAGCTCACATAAAAGACGGAATAAGTGTCCTGTGAGCATACACAGAGTTTGTTTCGTCACTAGAAATTAATAACTGGTATAAGAAAGGTTAGTGGTGATAGAGTTTCTACATGTCGCCACTCCTTACATTAATGTGGTTCCACCTAACGTCTACTTGGTAGAGAAGGAATACCATGTTTAATGCGATTTGCAGACCACAATGCCTTTCTACCTTCTTCATTTGGCGTAGCCAGAAGAGAATAGAATCTGCCTCTCCCTATCAAAACACATCGGCAGAAGTTGGAATCGAACCGAGACCACCATTACATGAAACTATCATCAGTCCAAGAGACCAGCAAACTCTTCTCTACAACTCAGTTCTCTATCATAACACCGTTGCGGCACACAAGATGAAAATTCTGAGACACAGACTCCCTGTAGTGGTTTGCAGCATGTTCAGTACATTCATTTACTTGGTTGACCATTTCGCCATGAACTAGCTGCCCCGCCTACCCAGTGCATACATTCGACTCCATTTTGTAATCACCGAAATAAAATCACGTAACTGCCACCTACACAGAACTGCCAACAGTGCAGGATGCAGAAATTTAAATAGGAAGTGTTCCTTTCCATTTGAGCTACTCTAATGCGCTATCTGTTTGTTGAAACCATCGTGCAGTGCAAAAGAAATGCTGTAACTGTCTGTCTCTCAGAAGTCTAGATCCGGCCATATGCATTATCTCACAGCACTGTGGAATGCCTAAGTTCTGGAGGAACTGTTGTTCACTTCCGGATGTGCTGTAGCTACGTCACAGCTAGTAGCGTAACGGTAAGCGTCGCGCACTGTTGATAAGACGTCGCGTGTTCTATTACATTCACCACTACATTTTTTTTAAACGCCTGATGTCTGCTGAAGTTATCAATTTAATGCAACTTTGAACATAATCCTCTTCACTTCTCAACCCAAAATAGTCGCATGTGGAAAAAAGGCTAACTTCTACATCATTTTGTTCTTTTCAGGCGTATCGTTGACGGTCGATTCGAATTTCTTCAGAGACGCTTGTATTGTATAGCAGCTTGGCAGTCAGAAAGCCGAGATCTACGACCACTAACACAACTTACTCAGTCGAGCTGCCAAGAGGATTTGATGTGTAAAGGTTTTCTTCTGATTTTGTTACAGAGATTTTTCTGGGAATTGGTAGCTGCATGGAATAATACACAAGAAAAGTTCGCACGCGGTGCCACTACCACGGTTAGAACTGACGATGTTCTTAACCGTTGGAACAAGAGACACGGGCGGTACCACGGCGCTACGGACACACTGCTGCCAGCACGCCACTGTCGTCATGGTATTAGCCGCTCAGCCCCATAACGCACCATGAAAGATATTAAAAGTTGTCACTTACGTGAAGAATAGCATTTCTTTAGCCAAAAAATTGAAATTTCGGTCTCAGTGTCTTCGTTTACGTGAGGATTATATACCACGAGTCATTCAAATGGAAAGGGAATATCAAGTGAATTTAGCGAGTCAGTTCAGTACCATACGTGGAAGTGATTGCACTGTCACAGTGTTGCCAAATGTTTGTGACGTTGTTGACAATTCTCAGCTGTGCTAGGAACAGCTCTGTAGTGTTATAGGAGGAGAATCCTGTGCTCCCGTCGTAGTAGGATACGGTGAGGAGGCGCTGGGTTTGGTTAATATGCAGCGTTTTCTCCTATCAGCTGTGTCAAACATTCAGGTGTGTAATCTCCCATCACGATTACAGTTTCCCACAAAATATATACGAATAAAACACTTACCTTGTTACTTTGTTACAAAAGATTATTTCAGTACAATAAAAAGTCTTTGGAAATCAACTTTGCCAACCTGTCACGAAAAGTAAGACAATAAACACTTTGCACCTCAAAATCGATTGCATCTATGTGCAGTCTTGTGATCATACAAGTACAATTTCATGAACTGCACGAGAATGTGTTAAAATGTTAGTGCGAATGGAAGCTGTAAGAAACACAGTTACCTAATTATACTGTACCACGTAATAATCAATTCATTTGTTAATTCAGAAGAGAAGAAACTAAAAATTATGCCCATTAAGGCAGAAACTAAAGTGCAGATGCGGGCACTGTGCAGATCTGCGCTTTTTCATCTTCAGATCTATACAAATAATGTATACTAACCAGCGTATTCATTGCTTTCGTAATGTTTCCCACTTGTTTAGTCTTCTTATGATGAACTGGATCCACACCCATGAGTCTCATATTTTCTTTGTACCCTTATATCTACTACCTTTGTGTGTTATTGTTCGGTGTTCAAAAAGCAAAATATTATGCCTGCTCCCACGAGGTATTAAAATGAGGTCGCAGAAAGGCTAACGAATTATAATCAAAATACAGTGAGACGCCAATTTGTCTGTCGTCATGGTGTTAAGTGGACAGAAATAGTTGGGTGTTATTGTCGTCTTTTCTTATTGAGATTTTGATATCATCCTGACACAAGACGCCGAGATAAATGTGTATATTCTCCGTGACGAAACATCCCACATTCCATTCATCCTGATCCATTCGTTACGTGCATCGGCGGCAATGAGTGATAGGAAAGCTGTTGTGGGGTGACGAATAACAATAACAATGGTAGTAATTACAAATCAATAATCAAGGATGTTTACTGCATTACAGACGATTAACAAAATAACCAAGAATGGCTGAGTGTTTAATTGGCGCACTGAGCATGTGTTCTTACCACTTTTTTACTGAATTCTGTCCTAGTTGTTTGCAGAGAGAAAACAAAGAACCACGTAGCCATACATATCGCTAGTACAACGAGATATTACCTATCAATTATCCTTGCTTTACATCACGAGACGAACATGGCGTCACTGAGCTGATATTTGAAATACATTTCTGTTTTCTCTCTCTGTCTCCCTCTCCCTCTCTCTTTATTTTTATTTTAATTTTTTGAGGAAAGCATCGAAGAAATTTAGTGGAAGGGGTTCAAGGCTTTCCTATTTTTAGTTAGCTGGTAAAATAACGTCGAAAAAGCAGTTAAGTTTACCATTGGAAAGTTTATTCTACTCACGAAACATTGTTTATAAATTGCACTATTGATAAAAGGAAATATTTTAATACAGGATGATAAAAAACAAATGGGTTCAACAAAAATGTGAACGAATATTCCCTGAATGGGTTTCCAAGTTTTCCAAGTTCTATAATGGATCGAAGGATACCTATGCCATATCACATCTATAATCTAGGTTTAAATTAAGTTTCACAAAAGAGAAAACTATCAAAATGGTCTACAGTGACCCTCAATATCTTTAATTACTTATTTAACTTGTCGTAAATTATAGTAGTTGATGTGGCTTCTCAATAATTATATAACAGAAAAATCATCACATTTCAGATTTTTACTTCAAGTAGCAAATGTGAACACCATGAGATTTAATTGACGATCGACACTAGTATTACATAAAAAGTGGATGTAACAGATGAGACTTCTGCAGTTCTGAGTGAAGCTTTATGCACTCAAAAATGCAGCATCGCCTGAGTTCATTACCTTGTCAGTGTTTAGGCAGCGTCAGGGGCTGACGGGCGGCACAGCTCCACGCACCTTGTCGTCTCGGAAGCAACTCTCTTCTAACTTCTCCTTACTACAGTTTACTGAAGCTGGTTTAAAAAAAGCTATCTGGCTGTGTTTTCAACTGACCAATCAGCGTCTCAATGTTAACCTTAAGCTTCTGTCGATCCAATGAGAAACGTTATACTTTTCGTGGTGGGACAATGTTTTCAAAGTTTGCAACATAACAGAGACGCGAAAAAGTCTCACGCTAAAACTTGCAGCTGGTGTGGCCCTTTTAGTGTTATCGTAAGATCTATACTGTTCTTCTCGAGAGCTCTATCTTTTAACATGGGCTGGGGGGCGGTCCTGGCGGTCAGCTGGCGACGTGGGTGTCCGTCCCTTATCGTAGGGCCTCCTAGGCTACACGATTCTGCTCTCAGCTTCTGTTCTCGTTTCTCCCCTCGGAACTGCGTCTGTTTCACGGTGGGAAGGTATGACATGCATTTAGGCGTTCTTGTGTTAGTCTGTGGTATTCCATTTGCTCACTCGTTGATCGTATTACTTTGGTTAATTTAATGTCAGGATTTATTTGGAGCTATGTGACATACTGCCGGATTTGCTATCATGTCAGGGTTTTCATGGAAGGTGTTGGGTTTGCCTGACACCTTACAGGTATCAACAAAATATTTTCTCATTCGGAGGAGGAAGTTGGTGATTGGAATTTTGTGAGAAGATTCCGTCGCAACGAAAAATGCCTTTCTTTTAATGATGTCCAACCCAAATCCTGTATCATTTCAGTGACACTCTCTCCCATATTTCGCGATAATAGAAAACGTGTTGCCTTTCTTTGAACTAATGAACGCTAAAATGAAGATTTGGCCCGGTCAGACTACCCCCTGAAGCAGATCTTAGGATCTCTTAATGGTGATATCTCCTCCTTCTTGCTCTTTAACAGCCGCGCGGGATTAGCCGAGCGGTCTGGGCGGTGCAGTCACGCACTGAGCGGCTGGTACTGGCGGAGGTTCGAGTCCTCCTTCGGGCATGGGGGTGTGTGTTTGTCCTTACGATAATTTAGATTAAGTAGTGTGTAAGCTTAGGGACTGATGACCTTAGCAGATTTCACACACATATGAACATTTGCTCTTTAACATATAAATTACAACATAAACATAAATGAATAATTAAGGGAACTAGTAACTGTAAAATGATAAATGCTGTTTCTGCTCATACATTTATTATAGATTAAAACCCCTTTATGTTACAACTGTTTATATATTAATGTGCAATGGACATAAAGAGATACAAATGAATACCAATACGAATGATCAATTGCCCAAATCTACCCCTTTTTATGGCTACGTGAACTAATATAAATAACGTGAAACGACTAACATCATCTACGTACCAAACACTAGAAGACACTACTTTCAAAGCTGATCTACAGTGGTGTGCAACCTCAGTGGAAATAAAATTTACGTGATCACAGCTGTGTAACTTTATAGCTCTAATAAGCCGAAGCAGTTAGCAATATAACTGTATGTACAGTATCCGGTGCGTCGGAGTGATGGCTCTCGTACACGTCAGCGACAATTGAAGAACTCCAGGAACAAAATCTACATTTACACTGAAGAGCCAAAGAAACTTTTACACTGCCTAATATCGTGTAGGGCCCCCGTGCGCACGCAGAAATGCCGTAACACGACGTGGCATGGACGCGACTAATTTCTGAAGTAGTGCTACATAATAGGAGTAGTGCTGGAGGGAACTGACACCATAAATCCGGCAGGGCTGTCTCTAAATCCGTAAGAGTACGAGGGGATGGAGATCTCTTCTGAACAGCACGTTGCAACGATTCCCAAATATGCTAAATAATGTTCATGTCTGGGGAGTTTTGTGGCCATCGTCCGTGTTTAAACTCAGAAGAGTGCTCCTGGAGCCACTCTGTAGCAATTCTGGACACGTGGGGTGTCGCATTGTCCTGCTGGAACTGCCCAAGTCTGTCGGAATGTACAATGGACATGAGTGGATGCAGGTAATCAGAAAGGGTGCTTACTTACGTGTCACATGTCAGAGTCGTATCTAGACGTATCAGACGTCCCATATCACTCCAACTACACCCGGTCCACACCATTACAGAGCCTCCACCAGCTTGGTCCCCTGCTGACATGCAGGGCCCATGGATTCATGAGGTTGTCTCCATACCTGTGCAAGTCCATACGCTCGATACAATTTGAAACGAGACTCGTCCGACCAGGCAATATGTTTCCAGTCTTCAACAGCGCAATGTCGGTGTTGACGGGCCCAGGCTAGGCGTAAAGCTTTGTGTCGTGCAGTCATCAAGGATACGCGAGTGGGTCCTCGGCTCCGAAAACCCGTCTCGATGATGTTTCATTAAATGATTCGCATGTTGACATTTGTTGATGACCCAGCATTGAAATCTAGAGCAATTGGCCGAAGTGTTGCACTTCTGTCACGTTGAACGATTCCCTTCAGTCGTCATTGACCCTGTTCGCGGAGGATCTTTTTCCGGTCACAGCAATGTCGGGGATTTGATATTTTACTGAATTCCTGATATTCACCGTACAGTCGTGAAATAGTGATAGGGGAAAATCCCCACTTCATCGCTACCTCGGAGATGTTGTGTCCTATCGCTCGTGCACCGTCTATAACTCCACTTCCAAACTCACTTAAGTCTTGATAACCTGCCATTGTGGCAGCAGTAAGCGATCTGATAACTGGGCCAGACACTTGTTGTCTTATATAGGCGTTGCCAAGCGCAGCGCCATATTCTGCCTGTTTACGTACCTCTGTATTCGAATAGGCATGCTTGTACCAGGTTCTTTGGCGCTTCAGTGTACATCTACATCTATACTCCACGATCACATTGTGATGTGTGGCGGAGGGTACCTTGTGTGCCACTATCACTTTCCCCTTTCCTGTTCCAATCGCGAGAAGAACGATTGCCGTTAAGCGTTCGTGTGGGGCCGAATCTCTCTAATTTTACCTTCACGGTCTTTCTGCGAGATATACGTAGGAGGCAGCCACAAATTTGCTACACTTTAACGACGAACCACACAGTAACGCAAAAACGTCTCTTCAGCGCCTGACGCTGGAGTTGAATGATCGACTCATACTTCGGTGACGTCTCTACTATTGTCTGCAATAGTAGGCGTCAAGTGCCATGCTTTGCTCCTGAAGTCTTTCTCCGACCTCATTTAGCGCTCTGTGCTTGGGTCACTGGTCTTTGTACCTCATTCCTTACTATAGTGTTCTGTGCTTCGAGTTCTACTCACTTTCGAACTTTATTCCTAGCTCATTGCTTTGCTCCTGAAGTTGCTCTGACATGAGTTTTGTAGCGCAACAAAATCGAGTCCACCTGAAGCCAGTAGTACAGTTATACGCATGGGTAGCCTGTTTTCAGTTTCTTCGGCCACAGACGTTACCTGTCTCATCGTCGCGGCCGTTTCTTATTTCGCTCTGGACGTGCCTTCCATAGGTTCCGTCTCTCCCCTCGTACCTGATGCATCAGATAAGCTGCTCAGTGTCGCTGCTTCGCTATTGCCACAGGATTCCCCGTCCATTAGCACAACATTTCCGTTCTCTCAGTCCTTTCCCACCTCGTTTTTAGGGCCTTTAGGTGTCACGCTGATGCTTTGCTCGTGACCCACCTCAGAAAGTTTTAATGCCTGGGATATTGTAATCCTAAGTATATCGCGCTAATTAGAGCAGGAAACGAAAACTAGTATGCAAATTATTAAGGGCAAAGTAACCGTGTACACCTCTACAATGAAAAGAAAACACTCGCTATTTATCGACATGCTCGTATTATTCACGGCTAAAAATTAGTACCCATCCACAAAATCCATTAAAATTACACGAATACGGCGAAGATAGGACGCCGGAAGTGCAATGCTGTAACCTCTTCGCAGTTGCCTATCTTCCCAAAAAATCCAAGGTATCCAAACAAATCCTGCCTGGCGTCGCCAGAGAAAAGCGATTCGAATTTCGGATAAACGTGGTTCATCCATACACTATAACTAACATTATTTGTTCAGGGCTGAGTGCCAAGACGTCATGAAATCCATAATACTTTTAACTGATTATCAGTCCTACTCTCCATTCTAAAGAGGAATTGTAACTATTGAACCACAGAACGACCGATCACGATCACTATTTTGCGATATATTAAATAGTTTTCCGTCACAGGATGCAAGATGCTTAACATTACAGGTCATTGAAATGTGTTAATCAATGGAAACCCTCATATGCCAACATTTTGATATACCTCAATGGGGAAAGCAGAAAATGTGTGCCCCGACCGGGAATCGAGCACGGGATCTCCTGCTTACATGGCAGACGCTCTATCCATCGGAGCCACCGACGGCACAGAGGATAGCGCGACTGCAGGGACTTATCCGTTGCACGCTTCCCGTAAGACCCACATTCCCTACTGTCCACAACCTACATTCGTAATGTTCCTAAAGGATTTTTGCCCATTCACTCGCTACTAGCGCCAACTAAGGTGACGATTGCCGTAAGAGTTCGGGCAAAGTGTACGCATTCGCACAGAAGAAGGTCAATGGCCGGGTAGCCTTTAACTATATGAAGACAGTAGGTGTTCCGAAAGAATAGATAGCAATGATGACAATGCAGCTTCTCTAGAAAGAAATGATAATTAATCGAAACCCTCAGCTGCCAACCCGGCCATTGATTTTCTTCTGTGCGAACGCGCACACTTTGCCCGAACTCTTACGGGAATCGTCACCTTAGTTGGCGCGAGTAGTGAGTGAATGGGCAAATATCCTTTAGGAACATTACGAATGTAGGTTGTGAACAGTAGGGGATGTGGGTCTCACGGGAAGCGTGCAACGGATAAGACCCTGCAGTCGCGCTATCCTCTGTGCCCTCGGTGGTCCAGATGGATAGAGCGTCTGCCATGTAAGCAGGAGATCCCGGATTCGAGTCCCAGTCGGGGCACACATTTTGAGCTGTCCCCATTGAGGTATATCAACAACACCTGTTGGCAGCTGAGGATTTCGATTAATTATAATTTCTTTCTAGAGGAGCTGCATGGTCATCATTGGTATCTGTTCTTTCGGAACACCTACTGTCTTCATATTGAAATATGTGCTGGCGTGTACATTGAGGAGGACTTTAACGAACTAATTAGTAGCTGCGTCACTCACATTTATTTCACAAATGGAGCGTACTCCTGTGACCACATTTACATGGAACACAGATAAAAATACAAAACCTGTGGTTCCATACGAGCAAACAATACTAATGTTTGGAATATGGAAGTTAGTAGGAATATAAAAAAAGGGAGGAAGGTTTATCTGTTTAGCAAGAGTAACAGAAGGCAGATTTCAGACTACCTAACAGATCAAAACGAAAATTTCTGTTCCGACACTGACAATGTTGAGTGTTTATGGAAAAAGTTCAAGACAATCGTAAAATGCGTTTTAGACAGGTACGTGCCGAGTAAAACTGTGAGGGACGGGAAAAACCCACCGTGGTACAACAACAAAGTTAGGAAACTACTGCGAAAGCAAAGAGAGCTTCACTCTAAGTTTAAACGCAGCCAAAACCTCTCAGACAAACAGAAGCTAAACGATGTCAAAGTTAGCGTAAGGAGGGCTATGCGTGAAGCGTTCAGTGAATTCGGAAGTAACATTCTATGTACCGACTTGACAGAAAATCCTAGGAAGTTCTGGTCTTACGTTAAATCAGTAAGTGGCTCGAAACAGCAGATCCAGACACTCCGGGATGATGATGCCATTGAAACAGAGGATGACACGCGTAAAGCTGAAATACTAAACACCTTTTTCCAAAGCTCTTTCACAGTGGAAGACCGCACTGCAGTTCCTTCTCTAAATCCTCGCACAAACGAAAAAATGGCTGACATCGAAATAAGTGTCCAAGGAATAGAAAAGCAACTGGAATCACTCAACAGAGGAGAGTCCACTGGACCTGACGGGATACCAATTCGATTCTACACAGAGTACGCGAAAGAACTTGCCCCCTTCTAACAGCCGTGTACCGCAAGTCTCTAGAGGAAAGGAAGGTTCCAAATGATTGGAAAAGGGCACAGGTAGTCCCAGTCTTCAAGAAGGGTCGTCGAGCAGATGCGCAAAACCATAGACCTATATCTCTGACGTCGATCTGATGTAGAATTTTAGAACATGTTTTTTGCTCGAGTATCATGTCGTTTTTGGAAACCCAGAATCTACTATGTAGGAATCAACATGGATTCCGGAAACAGCGATCGTGTGAGACCCAACTCGCGTTATTTGTTCATGAGACCCAGAAAATACTAGATACAGGCTCCCAGGTAGATGCTATTTTTCTTGACTTCCGGAAGGCGTTCGATACAGTTCCGCACTGTCGCCTGATAAACAAAGTAAGAGCCTATGGAATATCGGACCAGCTGTGTGGCTGGATTGAAGAGTTTTTGGCAAACAGGACACAGCATGTTGTTATCAATGGAGAGACGTCTACAGACGTTAAAGTAACCTCTGGCGTGCCACAGGGGAGTGTTAAGGGACCATTGCTTTTCACAATATATATAAATGACATAGTAGATAGTGTCGGAAGCCCCATGCGGCTTTTCGCGGATGATGCTGTAGTATACAGAGAAGTTGCAGCATTAGAAAATTGTAGCGAAATGCAGGAAGATCTGCAGCGGATAGGCATTTGGTGCAGGGAGTGGCAACTGACCCTTAACATAGACAAATGTAATGTATTGCGAATACATAGAAAGAAGGATCCTTTATTGTATGATTATATGATAGCGGAACAAACACTGGTAGCAGTTACTTCTGTAAAATATCTGGGAGTATGCGTGCGGAACGATTTGAAGTGGAATGATCATATAAAATTAATTGTTGGTAAGGCGGGTACCAGGTTGAGATTCATTGGGAGAGTCCTTAGAAAATGTAGTCCATCAACAAAGGAGGTGGCTTACAAAACACTCGTTAGACCTATACTTGAGTATTGCTCATCAGTGTGGGATCTGTACCAGATCGGGTTGACGGAGGAGATAGAGAAGATCCAAAGAAGAGCGGCGCGTTTCGTCACAGGGTTATTTGGTAACCGTGAGATGTTTAACAAACTCAAGTGGCAGACTCTGCAAGAGAGGCGCTCTGCATCGCGGTGTAGATTGCTCGCCAGGTTTCGAGAGGGTGCGTTTCTGGATGAGGTATCGAATATATTGCTTCCCCCTACTTATACCTCCCGAGGAGATCACGAATGTAAAATTAGAGAGGATCTCAGACAGTCGTTCTTCCCGCGAACCATACGCGACTGGAACAGGAAAGGAAGGTAATGACAGTGGCACGTAAAGTGCCCTCCGCCACACACCGTTGGGTGGCTTGCGGAGTATAAATGTAGATGTAGATGTAGATGTGCTGATCATTTCTCATAAAAAAAATGAATGGAATAAGGGAATACAGCATGGGCGCAATTACTCACACACAAAGATTCGAAAGCAAAATCACCACTTTGCATTACTAACTGAACCATCAAAGCCAGTTCGTGAATCACACCGACAAGAACAATAGTAATCAGGTGGCCTCAAATTGCAAAAGGTCCTTCGTAACCGATGAAACACCGAATTCGTTTCTATCTGAATTTACGTAAAAACGATTCTGTAATCGTCACGTTCGAGTATTCCTCAGTGCTTCTAACAACGGAGTTGCATTGTTACGGGGAAACCTAACGCGAAATCGATCTAATTTCCATCCAAAAATACTACTTACTTGATCACGGAGCAGCTACTGCTTGCTGCGACCGCTCTTGCCCACGTCTCGGTGAAGTACCGGTACGAGGTGTGGCTAGAAGAAAACCGGACTAGTACTGGTGAAACAATAAAACGAATGCAATAAGGCTGAAAGTCGCGTGGCCTGTTACGTGACTCTCGCTCCGCCTACTGCTCGAGTTTCATCTGCCTCCTGCACTCAGTCTGCCCGTGGCGTCTGTTTTAAGTAGTTGACGTTTTGTCTGTGCGTCGGAAAATGTTGGTGTACAGAAAGAACAGCGTGTTAACATCAAATTTTGTTTCAAACTAGGAAAATCTGCAAGTGAAACGTTTGTAATGCTACAACAAGTGTACGGCGATGATTGTTTGTCGCGAACACAAGTGTTTGAGTCGTTTAAACGATTTAAAGATGGCCGCGAAGACACCAGTGATGACACTCGCACTGGCAGACCATTGTCAGCAAAAACTGATGCAAACATTGAAAAAATCGATAAACTTGTTCGACAAGATCGCCGTTTAACAATCAGAGCAGTGTCTGAGTTAACAGTAGTTGACAAGGAAAGTGTAAGGCAGATTCTTCATGAAAGTTTCAACATGAACAAAGTGTGTTCAAAAATGATTCCAAAGTGTCTCACAATTGAACAGAAGGAACGCCGAAGAATGATTTGTTCTGACATCGTGGAAAACATTGAAAGTGATCCCACCTTCTTACAAAATGTTATTACTTGCGATGAGTCGTCGTTTTTTACTTACGATCCCGAAACTAAACGCCAATCGATGCAATGGAAAACTCCTGGTTCTCCATGACAAAAAAAAGCACGAATGTCGAAATCGAAATTCAAGGCAATGATGATTGTTTTTTTTTTGACATCAAAGGGATTGTGCACATTGATTGGGTACCAGAGGGACAAACAGTGAATCAGCATTACTACATTAGCGCCCTGGCTACCCTACGTGAGCGAGTACGGAGAAAACGGAACGATTTGTGGAGAAAAAAGTCATGGATCCTTCACCAAGCCAATGCCCCAGCTCACAGTGCGTTGTCATTGAAGACTTTTTTGGCAAAACACAACATTCCCATCTTAGATCATCCACCCTACTCACCTGATTTGGCCCCCTGTGACTTTTTTCTTTTCCCTAAAGTCAAGTCAGCTTTGAAAGGAACTAGATTTGAGACTGTTGAAGCAGTAAAAGAAAAAGCGACGGAAGTAATGTATGGACTTACCGAAAATGATCTGCAGCATTGCTATGAACAGTGGAAAATTCGTATGGAGCGGTGTAGAGACCGAGGAGGAGAGTAGATAGAAGGAGATAACATGAAATTGTAAATAATTGTAAATCAATTTTTTTTCCAGCATCAGTCCGGTTTTTTTCTAGCCGCACCTCGTATCTCCAAAAACTTGGACTTTCTCGCCTCTACATAGAGAGAGCTACCAGACTTGGTGGAAGCATACAGATCAATCCCCAGACTGCTTCTTTTAGAAAGAGCAGGCGTTTCCTCCAGTCAGAACACTAAAATTTTCCGTTCCATTCCATGGCTAAAATCTTGAAGGCGGCGTCCCAACGCTCGGATACGAAACGGCCAACCAGAAGGCCAGACGAACGGAGCCGCGCGGCCGCAGTGTCGCGCCGACTTGGGGCCACCGGACCTGACTTCGAAAATAACGTTCAGCTGCCTGTCCAGACTGCTACTGCAAAGCTAAACCGAGAATCCCCACCTCATTTGCCTAGTTGCATGCATTTGTTATTACGCCCACATTCATGCAAAATGAACAAACACTCACGTTTGGTACAGGCGGTAAAAGGTACATTTTGTACTGACAGTCAGCATGGAAAACACATTCATGCTCATAAATTAAAGATAATGCTGATACATGGTGAAACAACGCTCTGGTGGCCGGTTTGCGGGTTTAAATTACCTCAGGGTATGACGATGCGGTGCATTTTACCTGCAGTCGTCGCGCGGTGGCGCTGGCACCAGTCCTCATACGCAGAGGTGTGTTTGTGCATGTCAGAGTACGGTGCAGTGAGTAAGTGTGCAGACGTTTTCAGACGTGCTAATGGTGACTGTGTTGAAAATAGCTCAAAGAACATATATGAGGGGTAGAATACTAAGGCGACTGGAGGCTGGTCAAACACAGCAGGTCGTAGCACGGGCCCTCCGTGTGCCACCAAGTATGATCTCAAGATTATGGCAACGATTACAGCAGACAGGAAACATGTCCAGGCGCTACAGTACGGGACGTCCACAGTGTACAACACCACAAGAAGACCGATATTTCACCATCAGTGCCCGCAGACGGCCACGGGGTAGTGCAGGTAGCCTTGCTCGGGACCTTACCGCAGTCACTGGAACACTTGTCTCCAGACACATAGTCTATAGACGACTGAACAGACATGGTTTATTCGCCCGGAGTCCTGCAAGGTGCATTACACTGACCCCTGGTCACAAGAGAGCCCATAAAGCCTGGTGTCGAGAACACATTACATGGTCATAGGAACAGTTGTCCCTGGTTATGTTCACGGACGAGTCCAGGTATAGTCTGAACAGTGATTCTCGCCGGGTTTTCATCTGGCGTGCCGGCCGGTGTGGCCGAGCGGTTCTAGGGGCTTCAGTCTGGAAACGCGTGACCGCTACGGTCGCAGGTTCGAATCCTGTCTCGGGCATAGATGTGTGTGATGTCCTAAAGTTGGTTATGTTTAAGTAGTTCTAAGTTCTAGGGGACTGATGACCTCAGATATTAAGTCCCATAGTGCTCAGAGCCATTTGAACCAATTTGAAAAAGCTGAACCTACGTGTAAACAAATGTATGCTCTGTCATTGGTCATGAGCTACAAAGCTCCTCGCCAGGGCGTGATGGCCCAAGGGATGTCTACCGGCAGCCGTGTCATCCTCTGCCTTCTGAAGTCATGTGGATGGGGTATGGATGAGCATGTGGTCAGCACACTACTCTTCCGCCCATTTTGCAGAATTTCCAGTCCGTGGAACTGCTACCACTCGGTGAGTTAGCTGCTCAACTGGCATCATGAGTCCATGTACACCCCATAAAAAGCCTCCCACCAAGGAAAAATCCTTTGCAGTGCCGAGAATCGAAGCTGGGTCCTCCATGTAGCAGCCATCTACGCTCCCCAGTCAGCTAAGGAGGCAGACGTCGATCATTAGCTGCATTGCTCAGTCATCTGGAGTCGTAAGATCTTCTATGTACAAAGTATTTCTGTTATGCTAGGGTGGATGAAAATATGACACACAAGAAAGCATTGGAACACTAAAATTTCTTCGTTTGTCGCTGTGCTAAAAATTTAGCCCACTTAGTTTTGTATCAAATCACACTGGATTGCTATTTTAGGCAGTGCTCGTCAGCCTGTTAATCGTGTTGTTCGTATGTGTGTATGCGACCGTAGCAAAAATAGCAGAAAGGTAGTTTTATCGAGAAAGGGTGAGGGGGCTGCAGTTTTTGCAGTTCTGCCAGGGGCGCAGAGTCACCTCGGTACGGCTCTATTAATCGCATATCACTAAATATCGCAGTGGCGCGTAGTTCAGAACGGTTGGTTATTTTCTGAACAGACCCTGTTTCTGTGGGGGGCACTGATCACAGTATACTGACTTGCCACTGCTGAAGGACGTATTATAATAAGATAGTGTATTTCAGGGTTTGCCATCGGTGATTTTAGTTCCTTGGACTGGTGTACTAACATTATATTAATGTCACTGTAGGTATGAGAAACTACGGGTAGTGAGTCAAAATCACACCGCTAAATGTGTACTCTGATCCAAACGTTTCTCTCGGAAATTTCTCAATGAGAACAGTTCGTAATTAATCCACAAAGGCACACGCTGACTGTCTACATGCTAATCAAATTGCCACAAGGTGTAACATGATACCTCACTGCGCATAACGTTCTCGTATTGCTATCTTACAATGTGATCGATACACGGTTTATGTTCTACAGACTCCGTGTGGAGTACAGATTTAAAAAATTGTTAATATGTGGACTTACAAAAATTAGAATACCTTCCTAACGCCACTCAAAGCCTTTCAGATTGGTTTATTAGTCCATCTAGTTGTATTGACATTCACATATGCCCCATATATCGGAAAAATCGATGGTTCCTACTTACAGAGCTTTATGGCACCTAGGCATTCCCAAATCTTCAGAAAAAGAGACATCGCTGGAGGTAATAGTTAAAAATTCAATTAAATCCCCTGTGGCTATTGATAACAATGCTCCTTTCATGTCATATCTCGTCAGATATGCACTTTCACCGCTTTAATTTGGTAATATTTGTACAGAATGCAACCTATATCACAGGCTGTGGCGTGAATAATCAATATACTGTAACTTCTCGACAGTAACAAGGATGTGTGGTCTGTGCTGGCAACTTCATGTAGATACATTCGTATCGCAAAGCAGATCAGTTTTCGATGCCAAGCTAGTACAGATGAAAATCAGCTCTGTCTTCCTCCCTTTTAGGAGCATCAAATGTTCCATGGCTAATTAGCGTAGCTGTAGTTGCGATTAGTCTATCTTCCTTCTAGAAAAGTAGTACATCTTTGACGACAAACAAGTGAAAATACAGATGCAGTCGGACTCGTTCACTTCATAAGGCTGTATGATCTTTTATTACAAGCTAATGAAGAAGCAGAACGGTTTATCCAACTTTCAGAAAACGGTTAATCCTTTCAGTATACGCTAGTGGAATTGAAAATTATGTCACCCTGCCTATCTTTCAATATACTATAGCATAGATAACATGCAGTCAGCCTGCTTACCATAAAGAACAAGAGGTGGTCTTTGATGTTATGGTGTTGTAGACTTTGCTGGAATAACACTGCTTTGCTTTCAGGGGAGTTGTACATCTTTTCTGGCAATCACGGGTAACTGCAAATGAGGTTTGTATGTTTTCGCTTCAGAAGCCTGTTCTGTTTCCCACGGCTTGGTACACTACTCTTACATGGGCCATACCTACCTCCATTTCAGTAAAGTATTCGATCTCTTATGGCAGACAAGTGTCGATACTGATGAGGTCTACGTTTCTTTCAGGAGGGTGTTCCATCTTTGATGAGATGCAGCTGAGATGTAGCTGAGTGGTCAGGGTGACAGAATATCATACTTACCAGCCCGGGTTCGATTCTCGGCTGGGTCGGAGATTTTCTCCTCTCAGGGACTGGGTGTTGTTCTTATCATCATCATTTCATCCCCATCGACGTGCAAGTCGCCGAAGTGGCGTCAACTCGAAAGACTTGCACCAGGCGAACGGTCTACCCGACGGGAGGCCCTAGCCACACGGCATTTTCATTTCCGTAAGAGCAATTGATCATTGACGACAAATTGATGCAATACAGTTGTGAACAGTCTTCCTTGCCGTGGATGGGTACTCTGTCTTTAAAGAGGAACTAGTTTCTAAAAGAGACATTGTCTTCCTGCAGAAGAGCTTTGGTCTTCCGTTTCGTGCTAGTGTAAATGTAGACAAAATCCGTCTCCTTTCCTTTCAGAACAATATTCGAACTTCAGAAGTAACCTATTGTATGAGTAGTTGCAGATGTGATAAACCTACTGTAACTTCAGGCTATTGTACGATCCTTAAGCCAAGTTAATGCTAGTGAGCATCCCTTAGTGGATGCCAAGGATTTGGTGGATACTATCACAGAGAGCATAAGAATGAGATTCATAAGTAGCGTTCAGTGAACATTGTTTCACTTGACTTGGTTTCCAATGACAAGTCCAAATCCCTAAACTGTAAAAGCCTTGGATCAGAGCAAGTGCATATACACACACATATATACAGGGTTATTACAAATGACTGAAGCGATTTCACAGCTCTACAATAACTTTATTATTTGAGATATTTTCACAATGCTTTGCACACACATACAAAAACTCAAAAAGTTTTTTTAGGCATTCACAAATGTTCGATACGTGCCCCTTTAGTGATTCGGCAGCCATCAAGCCGATAATCAAGTTCCTCCCACACTCGGCGCAGCATGTCCCCATCAATGAGTTCGAAAGCATCGTTGATGCGAGCTCGCAGTTCTGGCACGTTTCTTGATAGGGGAGGTTTAAACACTGAATCTTTCACATAACCCCACAGAAAGAAATCGCATGGGGTTAAGTCGGGAGAGCGTGGAAGTCATGACATGAATTGTTGATCATGATCTCCACCACGACCGATCCATCGGTTTTCCAATCTCCTGTTTAAGAAATGCTTCTGCTTTAGCCTTTCCCGTAAGATTTTCCAAACCGTCGGCTGTGGTACGTTTAGCTCCCTGCTTGCTTTATTCGTCGACTTCCGCGGCTACGCGTGAAACTTGCCCGCACGCATTCAACCGTTTCTTCGCTCATTGCAGGCCGACCCGTTGATTTCCCCTTACAGAGGCATCCAGAAGCTTTAAACTGCGCATACCATCGCCGAATGGAGTTAGCAGTTGGTGGATCTTTGTTGAACTTCGTCATGAAGTGTCGTTGCACTGTTATGACTGACTGATGTGAGTGCATTTCAAGCACGACATACGCTTTCTCGGCTCCTGTCGCCATTTTGTCTCACTGCGCTCTCGAGCGCTCTGGTGGCAGAAATCTGAAGTGCGGCTTCAGCCGAACAAAACTTTATGAGTTTTTCTACGTATCTGTAGTGTGTCGTGACCATATGTCAATGAATGGAGCTACAGTGAATTTATGAAATCGCTTCAATCATTTGCAATAGCCCTGTACATACTGGGAGGTTATAATTAAAATGAAGCTACTCCCAGGGGTCCAGTGTGGGCTATAATTATCGTATGGCAGGGAAAGATGGTAGATCTTGTAATGTGTTAATGCAGAACCGGTTTATGCAGGGAAAAAATTAGTTCCAATTTTTGGCACATGCATACACAGTAGGGAGCCCGCGTACGCCCAGGGATAGAGCATGCTCTGGACGAGCATCTTCTGTGATTAGTCCATTAAATTTCTAGCATGCAGCCGCGCAGATAAAATTTCGTCCACTGATATTTCGGCCGCGTAACGTCCGGCCATCCTCAGAGTGAGTCACAAGACTGACGACAAGACGCCAAGCGCGGCTCTGTATGTTCCACCGCGGCGGTACTGCGCATGCGGGTCACAGATGCTGGTCGACGGCAAAGAAATACGCTTACACATGCGCCGCCTGTGACGAAGGAGTACAGAAATTCGATTGGCTTATCGATGTATGTTCGGCGGCGGTGATACCACGACGACTCCTCTGCAGTTTAATTGCCCCAAGAACCGGATTCCATGCTTTGTCCAAATTAAAACCACTATCTCTATTTATTAAATTATTAGCTAATCTAACCTCTATAGCTTCCTTGAAGACAGATTCCCAAAAGGAAGAGGTGGATGTTAAAATTTTCACTTCGCTGTAATTCATGTAATGCCCTGTATCAATACAATGTTCGTCCACAGCTGACTGTGTTAATGCATTGTGTTAAGGTGATCTTCCGCCCCGCCCCCCCTCCTCCACGAATATTGCAGCTTTACTCGGCTCTGTAAAGGACGATTTACCGCTTCGTAAAGCGGGTGTGTATGAGATTCCTTGCAGAAATTGTGAGAAGTCATACGTAGGTCAAACAACACGCACCGTTCATGAGAGATGCGTGGGGCATCGAAGATACACACGCTTATCACAGCCAGACAAGTCAGTTGTGGCCGATCATTCTAACGCTACAGTATCATACGAGTACTGATGCGCTACCAGTTCCAAAACCTATTTCAAGGTAGGAACAGGGTACTTACAATCTATTCGCGTCTGCAGTACTCTGACACATTTTGAATAATGGCGTTCCTAATCATGGCATGACTACAGTAACGGCCACACTCACACTTGAATTTTCAATGCCCTGTAAGCCTTTGCTCTCCTAAGCTAGCTACCCACTGCTTATGTGTTTGTTTAAGCCGCCTACAAAGGCGAAATAATATTTTACGCGCAACTGTCACATTAATGTGTTTATCATAGTACTTATCTAGCGCAGCGATTAGTTAATCGTAAGCAACACTTTCAAGACGGGTGGTTTGAAAAGTTTGCAGGTTAACCAATATACCGAAAAATCCAAGTGTTGCTAGAAAATATGATTGACTATCCCTACCTTCAATGTGATACGTCAGGAAATGCGAGTGGAGCTGGGTGCGCCACTTGAACCATTCCTCCTGCTCGGGATGCAATGCGCGGAATCGTGGTGCAGAAATAGGCAGTGCTTGCTCTGGGGATGCTGCAGGTGCTGGGGGCGACGCCGCTGAGTTTGCTTGTGTTGCGAGCAATACGTTGATAGATTCTGTAAGCTTTTGCATTTGCTTACCCTGCAACGGAACAATCTGAGTTAATGACAGTTCTTGTGGGGTGCCGCCCATGATTAAACACACAAAAGGGAACACAGTACAAAAACAGAGCACAACCACTAAGCTATGCTGGAAGAAAGCGGCAATTAAAGTCACTATACATAGCAGCCTGCGAAGTAGAACAAGAAACTCTGTCTGTTCAAAACGGTTCGAATGGCTCTGAGCACTATGGGACTTAACATCTGAGGTCATCAGTCCCCTAGAAGTTAGAACTACTTAATCCTAACTAACATAAGGACATCACACACGTCCATGTCCGAGGCAGGATTCGAACCTGCGACCGTAGCAGTGGTGCGGTTCCGGACTGAAGCGCCTAGAACCGCTCGGCCACAGTGACCGGCTCTGTCAGTTGTAGAGCGAATGTTTTGAAATACAGGCAGAAGCAATGAGGCAGACGAGGGGGGAATTGTACGCGATTCTGGAGGAAATACACACAGTAAATGCACCTGTTGAAACGTGGAAAGCAGAAACAGCAAAATGAGTGTTCTTGGCGGTACGGGAGACGCTCAAGAAAACCAAGCCACCAATTTTCTACATGGACGAGAAGCAGGACCAAGCAGCAAAGAAACGTAGGTTTTCCTCGTCGCCAGTTGTTTGGTCGTCCTATGGTGGCTACCAAGGAGTTGTTAGATACTTTAGAACGCAATGAACATTGTACATTAAGGAGAGGTGGATATAGCACAAGAATGAGATTCACAGACAGTATCGATAAACCTTGTTTTGCTTAACTCGGTTTACAGTGAAGAGTCCATATCCCTAAACAGTACAAGTCCGTGAATTAGATCAAGTGCGTACATGTGCTTTAGTAGCAGAGGCTGTGTCGAAGCACCGCGATTAGACCGCGAGCTAGACTGGGTAGGTGTGGCGTGCGGCTAATGAGGGCGTGTCTCGGAAGTGGCCGCACATGGGCGGTGCAACCACTTGGTTGATACCAACATCACGACGTTGGCTGGCTTGGCATGGTGTCTATAGCGAACGATACCGTAAAATCGGTCGACGTTCCTTTCACAAGGACGTTCCATTTTTTATATTAAGTTTTTGTAGATGTAAAAACAAATAGTCTAGGTTTGTTTCACAAAGACGATCAGCAATGGCCAAATATCAACAATGAGAAAAAGTTTATTAGAGTTGTAAACGGGCCTTCTGTCTTGCAGTAGAGTTTTCGGCATCTGATTGCCAGCTAGTGCAGAAGCAATTAAGAGTAGTCCTGTTTTCGAGCTTTTATGACAAACTAATAAAGATATGGATTAGGTCACTTACCTGCTTTTTATAAGTTCACAGTTCGTATTTATCCGTGGTATGGCAAGTTTCCATAATAAGGAAATAAGTGTATCCTGGAGATCATGGTTTGAAGAGATTCTGTCGAGGCACAATAGCCTGCCACATGGATACAGTAAACCTTTGCTGAATCATAACACCGAAAATATTTTTTTACAACTTTTTCCCCGTGATTTTTCTGAAGGAAGCTTACAAAAGCAAACAGTTTTGAAATTCAGCACCTTGTTTGTGTCTGCAGTTTATCCGGGAAAGCATGCTGGCAGTTGTTAAAAAATCAATAAAATGCTGCGTTTAAGGTGAACGGTAAATATTTTGTGTGATTACAGTATCAAACTAAAGTGATAATTCTAAATTTGTATCTTTTGCCTGTGTGGTCAAGGTAGAAATTGTGATGAAGGGAGTGGAGCCATTGTTTGCATTGCGCTAACACACAGTGAATGTTCGCTTCAGCTCCGTCAATTTTAAACATTTTCCGCTGTTAAGTTGAACAGTATTAAGCGAACGGCCATATGGCTCACACGACAAGGTGACAGTGCTACAGACTGTTGGCAACAGACGGTTTCGCTAACAGCAGACAGTCGCTCCGCAGGTGCACGACGTTGTCCCGTTTGAGATCCAGCAAATACGTGCAGTGGGTGGGGGTGTATTGGGGTGGCAACTCCAGGTGGAGTTACGCGTTCACTTTCGTAGCCAAGAGGAGGACAGCGTACAGTCAGGCAACTGTTAAGCGAATGGTGGCGTCGGGATAGATTACGAAGCTGGTTGCTGTAATACAGCTCCTTCGGTTTTGTGGCTGACACATGAGGCTTCACAGAACAGTTTCAGTTTGAGTGATGCAACTTCCTGCTGCTAACTTTAGGTTGAAACTACGTCCGACGCAGCGAACTGCAAGCGAGTATGTGAAAACGGGTAAATATTGTTACAGTATAACGAAATTCGAGGTCCGTTGCTCCGTACGCTACTGTATCCACAGAGTTGTAAGTTGCGATACACTTTGGACCAGTAAAACTGTGATACTATGTTTCTAGGTAATATTTTTACAGAAAATTTTGTCTCACTACCTCAAAAGAAGCATGAGAGAAATGCATCCATTTAATTTTTCCAAGAAATCCACCACGGACTTGTCAGACATGCTGTGATATAAGGATCAATATTCCTTTCTCGTACATTATACAGTACCCGTACGTTCTTTTCGTGTACTTGTAATTTTTGTTACTGGAGAAGGGATCTTACATTCTGTACTCTCAATACTGCGAATAAGAGTTATTAGTCGGCAATTTGTTGCTGGCCATTGACGGAAAAACGAAACGCTGCACTCGCATATTTGTTTCTCGTTTAAAAAAAAACATGAATGGCTCTTACCGATCTAACAGGTACTTTGCTAATTAAACCATGCAAAAGCAACCTAACAAACAACGCTACTCGTATTCCAGACAGTAATATGTGTACTTAACATCAGCATCGAAATAATCCTCGCAATCATCGAGGCAATATAATGCCCAACCTTACAATAAATTTAATATAGGACCAACATGAGTACAGGATTACTAAAAAGATACATTTCCTTACGGATTTGCATCACGGTATATACATGGTGAGTCACTAACTATTGCCACCAAGAATAACTCCGAAAGTATGATAGGAACTGAAAAGTTCCTGCATGGAACAACGGGGACCATACTATGACGTTGGTTTTTTGTTGCTAGGTGGGGTCGCTTCACGGATACGAAGGTCAACTTTGATTTTTTAATTGGGATGCAACAGTTTGGTACTTATTTTAGGATAGCGGCTATCGAGACGAATCCAGTGATGACTAACAGTAAGGTCTTTGAAAGTCAACGAAGGTAAAAAGGTGGCATGAACGTCCATTTACAGAAGGTTTTCGAAGTGATGACCATTGGTATCACTGCAGTGCTGCAATCTTATCATCATAGATTGAGTGGTATTCCTTATCACATCGACACTTATCGAAGTACATGCTCTTACGATTCTCTCTCGCATATTTTCAGGTGTAGTTGGAATGTCTTTATAAACAATGTCTTTTACGAATCCCCACAAGAAAAAATCCAGAGGCGTCAGGTCTGGTGAACGAGCCTACCACGACATATCTGCTCTGCGTCCAATCCAACGATTTGGGAATTGTCTCTGCAACTCATTTCTAACCATCAGCGAAAAATGTGCCGGGCGCCCATCGTGTTGATACCACATTATGTTCCTTGTTCCTAAAGGTATTTCTTCCAATAACAGACCTAATGTTTCTTGCAGGAATGCGGTGTACTTCCTACCATTAAGATTTCCTTAGATGAAATAGAACCTATAACTCTGTTCTCCAGAATTCCACACCATACATTTACCGACCTCGCTTTTTGGTGTGAACTTGCCGCACCCAACATGGATTTTCTGTGTCCCAATAATGTATGTTATGAAAATTAACATTTCCATGGTGCGTGAATGTAACCTCGTCAGTGAATAAAATCAAATTAATAAATGTGTCATCTCTCTGAATCTGAAGTTGAGCCCATCGGCAGAATTGAGTGTGACACATACAGTCCCTACCAGTTAGTTCTTGGTGGGAGACTGATATGGTAAGGATGATATTTACGGCGATGCAGAACATGAACAACACTACTCTGGCTCATGCCAGATTCCCTTGCGATTTGACGCGAACTAACACAAGGATTTCGAACCGCAGTGGCAAGAGTACCAATTTCCGTTTCCTCGTTAGTAACTTTACTTTGCCGGATATGTTTCCGATGCGTTAAATATTCAGTTTTTCTCAATTTATCACACACATATGTAAATGCACGAGTTGCAGGGTGAGAACGTTGAAGATATCTTTCAGCGTATGTCTCTAGCTCTCACTGAATTTCGTTGGCATTCTCCGTAAATGAATAGCATAACGACTTGTTCTTCGAAGGAATACATCATTCAAATCGCTTGATTCGGCGATACTAGTCTTACCGCATGTCAATGGCATGTTCGATGGATACGCCGTATTCGGCGAATATTTACTATTTGCACGAGAGAGAATTGTCAGAGCATGTGCTTCGACAAGTGCTGAAGTGATGAGGAATACCATTCAACCCATGATAAGAAGATTGCAGCACTGCACTGATACCAATGGTCATCACTTCGAACACCTTCTGTAAATGGACGTTCATGCCACCTTTTTTAGCTTCGTTGACGTTCAAAGACCTTACTGTTACACATCATTGGATTCGTCTCGACAACTGCTACCAGGAAATAAGTACACTGTTTAAGAAAAAAAAAAAGTTGACCTTCATATCTCTGAAGCGACCCCACCTAGCAACAAAAAACCAACGTCATATTATGGCACTTTTCAGCTCCTATCATACCTTCGGAGCTATTCTAGGTGGCAATAGTTAGTGACTCAACCTGTATATTCCATGCAAACAAACGGACATAATTATCATATTCAAACAGAATTTAATCTCTGCGATTCTATCTATAAGAATAACTGACTGGTTCACTCCTGTGTCCGCCGGTAAATGAGACCAGTTTGTACTGTACAAAAAAGTGGTTCAAATGGCTCTGAGCACTATGAGACTTAACTGCTGAGGTCATAAGTCCCCTAGAACCTAGAACTACTTAAACCTAACTAACCTAAGGACATCACACACATCCCTGCCCGAGGCAGGATTCGAACCTGCGACCGTAGCGGTAGCGTGGTTCCAGACTGGAGCGCCTAGAAGCGCTCGGCCACTTCGGCCGGCTGTACTGTACACTTGATATCCGCAAGCCAAATATCTTCTAGTCAATCCGATTCATGGGGCAGACGTTCAGAAACTTTAAAACAAAGTATTCTCAGAGCCCTAAGAATCAACAGCTAACATTCCACATTTGCTGACCACTCACCTGCAATAACTGTGTAGTTCTGTTTCGTTTCGTCACCACAAGGTAGAATACTGACGTAACGTCAGAACGTAGTTATTCTGGGCGCACCAGCCACTCTGTAAAATGAAGCTGATGGTGGACTTGCCGCTAACGTCAAGAAGGAATACAAATCTAAAAACACCACTACTGTTAGATTTTGTTGCGAGCAGCATTTTGGAGTTTGTGCAGTAAGAATGGAGCTTAATGTGAAGTTCATAGTCATAGTCATAATAAACCGAATTCCGGCTGATCATTCTGAGTTACTTATGAAGCAATTAGAAGCATTATTAAAATTTTTAACTCCTAAACATAATAAAGTTATAGCAAGTGAACATATTAATTTTGATGAGTAGAGCATCGATTTTTCTGTCATACTTGAGGCCCTTGTCATTTCATATAATCTAACTCACTACCGTAGAAATTACAGCGGTTATGGTAATAGCAGTGCTGCTATTGATAACTTTTCGGCAGATACATCGAGATCGCAAAGCCGTTCTAAAAATAGGGGGGGGGGCTGTAAAACTAATAAGCAAAAGTGGAACTAAAGACTCTAAGACGTATTTGCCAATATAGTCTACAACACACTTGTTATCAGTATTTTTTAATATAGCCTATAGTTCCCATGCAAAGTGTTCCAAAAGAACTGTAATAAATTTCAATGTCATTGTAGTCATCCTTATAATCGACATACGGAGAAACTTCCACTGCTGCTCAACGTAGCAGATGACTTTACACAGCAGAACTTCACGACGCAGTGGGATTTGAAATACTCGTTGAATCTGCTTGGTGAATTGCTCGTGTATGTCGAGGTCGAAGTGAGCGACCGACTGCTGCTACATAACCAGCGATTTATCGCTCGTGTGTGGGGCCCTTAAGGGGCCGAAAACCGCATTGTGAATAAATAAAAGTTGCAGAACATGAAGGAAGACTTTCTTTTTTTTTTTACATTAGTGTCATGTTCTCACAACCGCATACACAGAGTTCAGTTAATGATGAAAAAAGTATTGAAAACTATCAGAATAGTAGACCTCGAACACGAAGAGATCATTTCGATTTTTGACGTAGGTTTTCCATTACAGTTAGATACAAAGACACAGTCCCATCATTAACAACAACCATATCCGCCATTTGAAATTCACTGCTGGAAAAGGCCTGCCACAGATTTTGCCATGTAATCCTTCCACCATACCTTACGTATTTTCTAAACGTAATTATTTCAAGTTTTATCAGAGCCATCTTTTCGTGTGTCTTTGAATCCGCCAAAAGCCCTTGTTCCTTCACCTTTATTTTAGTCTTATTACAATTTTCGGGCTCACTTCCAAACTTGTTCTGTTAAGGGAAAACAGGTTTTCTCAGCGACTTTCACTGATGAAATCTTGTCGTGTTTTAGCCGAATAGGAAAGTCGTTTTGAAGTACGTTTCAACCGGTTTTGTGCTGATCATGTACGCCTCAAAATGTCGAATAAGAAATTCGTCGACGCACTGCTTCGGACAACAGTGCCACTCGGCTGATAACCCGAGATTTCCTCAATATGCTATCAAGTTCTTGTGTTTGTTGTTAATATTTATATGCAATGGAAGTACACGTTGTATAAACCTATTTGAGAGCTGCCACTGTAATTTTGAGTAGTATCCTACTGTTGATCCAATTTTATGCTGCAGTTCTATTTTAATTACATTTTTAACTAGTCTTATTTTGGCTTTTGCAGAATCTTATACATCCTATTTCTGGCTTTGTAACACACCATTATAAACCGTGCTTACAGTCAGCGCCAGCTGTCGGCGACACTGACTCCACAGCGAGCACCATGAGTGATTATTAATATATTTAGTATCTCGTGATGATACTAACCATGGCTAAATACAGGGTGGGGCACGAAATGTGTTACCATTTTGTTTTTGAAATAAGCTTTATTGTCAATACAGTCTGAAAGAAACATATACTACAATGAAGAGCCGTCCTTGGAGATTTGTTCTAACTCAGTACATGCTCAATATGTCCACCATTTCGTTTCCTAACTTCCTTCAAACGAATATTGAAGTTAGTGATTACCCTACGGCACATGTCTTCCGTAATTTCACTGCAAACTTGAAGAATAAGTCTTCTGAGCCCCATTAAATCACGTGGACGTTTCGGGAAAATTTTTTCCTTTAGGTACCCCCAAAGAAAAAAGTCACGTGGATTGAAGTCTTGACTATTGGGGGGGCAAATTTTGCCCGTCATTGAAGCGACCTGGAAACCTGAGTGAAATGATCCACATGTCGAAATGCTCCTGTAAAAACTCCAACACAGTCTTTGCAGTATGTGGCCTTGTACCATCTTGCATGAACCACTGCGTGTTGAAGGGCAAGGCAGAAGCAAGAAACTGTGGAATGAAGCTATTGCGAAGCATGTGCAAATAACGCTCACTGTTCACAGTTTCTTCAAACAAAAGGGTCCAGTAAGTCCGAGACTGGAAATTGCTGACCACGCTCTAATCCTCGGAGCATAATGTTGTCGTTCATGAAGCACTTGTGGGTTTTCAGTGGCCCAATAGCGTACATTTTGTTTGTTAACCACACCGTCTAAATGAAAATGCGGCTCGTCTGAAAACCAAACGTTGTTGAGAGTTTCTACCCTATCCTCCGCCCACTGAGCAAACAGTAATCTCTGCTGCTTGTGTTCTTCAGTGAGCTTCTGTGCACAGGTCGTCTCGTATGGGAGGTCACTTTTAAGAATGCGTTGAACGGAGCGTCTGGATATTCACAGTTGCACTACTGCCTTTCTAAAATGGCTCAAATGGCTCTGAGCACTATGGAACTTAACTTCTGAGGTCATCAGTCCCCTAGAACTTAGAACTACTTAAACCTAACTAACCTAAGGACATCACACACATCCATGCCCGAGACAG
Source organism: Schistocerca serialis cubense (assembly GCF_023864345.2). Lineage (NCBI taxonomy): Eukaryota > Metazoa > Arthropoda > Insecta > Orthoptera > Acrididae > Schistocerca > Schistocerca serialis. The sequence goes on from NC_064639.1 coordinate 574,295,930, forward strand.
GATTCGAACCTGCAAGCGTAGCAGTCGCGCGGTTCCAGACTCTAGCGCCTAGAACCGCTCGGCCACCACGGTCGGCTGCTGACTTTCTACACGATTTCCTGTGACTTCTCTGTACAGCAACTTGTACCACTTCAATATTCTCCGGCGAACAAACAGGCTTAGGCCGAGGTCGCTTCGCTTCCAATACTGTTCCTTCCTGTACAAATTTGTCGTACAACCTGTGGATGGTCTTCTTGCAAGGGACCCATCCTGTGTTAAACTATTGTCGAAAACGCCTCTGAGTCACAACAATACTTTTCGTTTCATGAAAAAGTAACACAATTGCCGATCGTTGCTGTGTCGTTAGTCTGCAATTGTCAGCCATTGCTGCTTACTAGTCTCCTAGCGGCAATATCGTGGATTACACGTCATTTCGCAACTCATTTGTTTTTCCAAGCTCTGCTGGTACTGCTGTAGAGATCCCAGCGGGATATCTAATGTGCTTCGTTTACAAAGTTTAAGGGAATTGGTATGTTATTTGACAGATGTTCCTCAGGCCATCTGTATGAAAGCTACCACTTATACTGTCGCAACCAGTCATAACGTTCTCACTGATCAGTACACACGTCGTAGCTTTTTAGATGAATGTGATGATGAGCGAGAAGATCGAAACAGATAATTGAATAAAGAAATTTGTGATGGAATATTGTTTAAGACAGTAGGCATTCTAACAGTTCAAAGTAACCAGCAAAACGGTAGTCTTGTTGTGTACTTCTCTAACATGTAATTCACTTTCCTCACAGTTCAAAAACCTCTTAGTGCTATGTCTACCCAACATATGGTGGACCCGAATTCCACCGCCAATATTTCGGAAATTGATAAGGGACGAGTATTTTGGTATAACAGACTCTGAAGTTTGCAACGGCTAGTTACAGAGTAATGGTTTAATTGTGAGTTATTCTGTTTGTTACCCTAATTATCTTTGTTTCTGTGGACAGAGCCTGTAAAATACGGGCACCAAAACGTAGAAGCCAAAACGCAGCGTCTTATTTCTCATAGGCATCTACGTAGAGATGCTAATGTGTCGTGACGTTGTTTCGCCTTCGGTGCGAGAACAGCTCGATGTAGCGTTGTTGTACCGTGTCTCCATTGCGTTCAGTGAACCCACATGGCGTATGGACAACTCGTAAACAGTAGACTATCCATACTGCTATCTAATATTAACAAACACAAATATCTCTTCTTTGTTCCCTGAAGCATGGCGTGATACTATGAAAGCGGACTGTCCCATCTACCAAGATGATTTTCAAGAAGTTTTGGCCATAAAAGTGAGTAAAGTTGCTGGTTTGCTTGACGTATTCAACCTCTGAAGAATCAATATAACTGCATTCTTTGTAAGCAAGTTCTTCATACAACAGATGTTGGTCAGAGAGGTTACTTCTTTCGATGAGAGTAGCAGTAATGTGTGTTAGACAGTTAAGTTCCTCGCTATTCTTGACTTTTATGACTGTGTTTGCGTACTCGCATTGCACACCACGAGTTGTGTACTGAGAAGCATTTTATGAAAAGTGGCAAGATATCGTCTCGTATTGCACATCGCAAGCAGGGCAAATGAAATCTGTTTTTTGACAGTCCCAGTATATTACTAATAGTACAGGTTGCAAGAGCAGACGAGCGTTCCGTGCGAACAGGTAGGCCAAAAAATTTCATTATTATCGAAGCTCGAGTCCATTGTAAGGCACAGTGATTGTCAGTTTGTTTTTGTGAAAATATCTGAGGCTTCACGCAGCAGAAGATTTCAGTAAAGTGTTATCTTGTGAATTTTCAAGAAGTTTTATCAGAAAGTTTGATGAGTTCATTTTCACGTTCATTTGTTGTAATTACAGTAACAATTCTGATACATTGTTTGTTTGCAAGACTAAAGATACAGATTATCTATATTCAGGGCCAATATTTTTGTCTGAATCATTTTATTTTGCAGTCAGATGCATATGCAAATCTCATGAAAACGGATTGCTCTACCGCAGACCAATTGTTTGATATTGTTTGATGTACCATCTAGTCTGGATTTCACATCGTGCAGCGGGAGCTCCGCGTATTTCCATTCAAAAGTAAATTGTAACACAGATCTGTTGCCCTACACTGCGATTTACATATTTCGACATCTAAGTTTATTGCATTTCTGAGATACCAACCAGACACATACAAATATGAGTTTAGAAGTTTTATACATTATTTTCAACTGGCACACCATTATACTTGTAAAGTTTCTTTTTTCTAGTATTTTCTTCTTTTTCTTAATTAAGTAATGAATGGTGCCACTAACTGGCAGAAATTGTCCTGCTTTCCTTCTACACCGTTCCCCTAACCTATCACATATCTTATATGGATGAAGAGTCATTTTTTAGTGTTCCGTACCGCAGTCGGTAAAAACTGAACCCTTATAGGATCACTTTGTTCTCCGACTGTCCGACTTTTCAAAATCCTTTTCTCAGGAACAGGTAGTGTAGTGGGACGAAATTAAGCGTCACCCATCCACCAATGTCAGCCCAGTTTGCAGGTGACTATAAGTTTAATTTAGTTTTGTTTATGTGTTTTTCTTATTATTTGTAATAGATGTGAATTATCTAAAAGTTTTGTATTTTTTTTATGTGTTTCATGTACGGAGTGGGCGGCGCAACGAACGGAGACAGCATCTTCGTTGCCGCGACCAGAGAGGAAATTGCTGGCCGCTATACGTCGCGGGTCGACAGCCAAAGAGCAACAGAAGATCCTGGAACCGAGTTGTTGCGTCGTGCTTCTAAAAAATTAAAAATGAATTTTTTATACTCTTTTTGTACAACAATGACGTCATATAGAGCCTAATCTTATTGAAAAGTCAGTCACTGTCTCTCAACGGTCAAGTTCACATCTGTATGTGTAGGAAGCTAATAAAATAGTGTATGCTACTAAAGTTGAAACACGTGTTCTGAAGATTTATTTATGAAGAATTATGTGAACGGATTAATAATATATTTGACAAGATTAGTGATTCTGACAGCGTTCACCGAAACTTTGAATCTCAAAAGTTTATTTAATGTGTGATTCTGATATCGATTAGATCAAGATAACGTGTGTCAATATAATTTCTGAGGAGAAACAAACGAAATTTAAATCGAAAAAGTTACAAAAACCAGTTGGCCCAACTGACGTAATTCTTTGCATACGACTCAACTGATGTTTTACAGTTTCGTTCAAGAACCATTCTATGACAATTTAAAAAGCATATAAATCATTTTTGAAGTGGGTTGTAACTGACTTAGGTGACGAAGTCTGCACATGGTCATATATCAAACGAAAATCGGTTATAAAAAACTTACGTCGTTACACTACAGTAGACTTATCAAGTTGAAATCTATGTCACATACTGATGTGGTATAATAAACGTTAGTTTTGAAGTCATTGCAGCCAATCGATACAGCCATTTACATCACTTATTTCGAAACTCTCATCGAAACATATAGGTTACTCCCCATCAACTTTGAATCATGATGCCATGTTTCACACTACAACCAAAGGGAAAAAATCGAAAATTGTTAATTTGTAATTATAATATACCAAAAGAATTTCTATCATTTTTCGCAGCTTGTGTGTCCGTCGATCCGTCTGTTAAGAACTCCTTTTTTCTCAGGAAGGGGTTGTGGGGCGGCGGTTAAGTTTGGTATACTGTTGTATAAATGTTTGTTTGAATGTAGAAACATTTCTGGCTTTTAGAATGTTGTTAATGCTGTCTTTCGCCGTTCTCAACACTGGCTCTCTATTTACTTCTTGGCACCCAGAAAGTGATTTAATAAAACATGGAGCCAGTATTTAGAGATCCTAGTGCCCACTTCAATTGAGATACCATTATAGCTGCAGCTTATAGCTCTGAGGAATTAGGAGATTGTCCGGGATTTCTAATCAAAAACAGTTTTCCAAAATAGTTGAGTATATTCTGAAATTCACTGATAAAAAACACAAGTATCCCTACAACCTAACTAACAGAGCAGTTCAGAGTCTAATGCGCTGATGCAACTATAAATGTCCGAATTAAATGTTAAAAGAATGCTCGCCATAATTTGATGAGAGTATTTCATCAAACGCCACGCAAAATTTTTGGTAGAATGTCTGTCCCGCGACGGCACGTGAAAATACGACAATACGCAAACTGAAGCTAGTTAATGAAAATCATCCCAGAATTAACACTTCACATAAAATGTCTTCATGGTTCCGCGTATCTCTAGTAACTTAATACGGCACCCGAGGCTGTTTGTAGCAGATACACTGATGCGACGCGACTACCGACACAGATGGCGTGTCATTCAGCGTCTGGAGAGAACTGGGGCCTTCCTTCCTCGCGTAGCGTCCTTATATATAAAGCCGCGGTGCGGACGGCTAAGGGAACGCCTGATCAAATCGGCTCTCTCGACTAGCCGCTGGGCTAGCAACGCACCACTTCAAGTTACATAATAATTTATAGCTTCTTTTGCTTATGGCCGATGAAGCTTTTAATTTAAACGTGCATTCAGCACGCAGGTAAGTATTGATAATAAAATTTTGACGTGGCTAAGTTAAATATTCTGGGCGAGAGAATTAATTAAATTACACTGTACACAGTAGATGAGCTCTGAACTGGCCCTTTTGAGATCCGCTATCGCTATAATTTTATAGGTACTAAAAGGAAACTTTACACATCTTCATAGTTATAGCGGACCTCCAACCTATTTAAATCTAAACATCCTAGCCTTATTTATTAGCCTACTTAATCTATCTTGCTTCCTTCAGTTTTGAGACGAAAACCACAAAATCATGAATTTCCACTAAAATCTTAATTTGTGAAATCCAAAGTACTGTTTTTATTAAATCATTATGAAAGATGAATCTAAATATAAATTTTGAAGTCTCTAGCTCTTTTCTGTTGCGCCAATGATTTTTCCAGAAAACGTCCAAATTTCGAAAATGGCTGAAGTTATCGAACTGATATTTAACACACATTAATTTAGTATTATTCCTGACATGCTAGAAAAGTTTTAGGTCATTTGCTTGATTTTTAAGGTATTGCGCAACATTTATGACGTCAGAGCTAGTTACAGCAGACTGGCTGGCACACAATGGAAACTGATGTGAATTTACTACAGCGTGAGTAGGCTGCTTCCCTACAGGGTGGACGTACGGAGCTGAAATCTATGTCAACTACTGAGGTCTATGATTCCTTGGAGGTTCGTGGTATAATAAACGTTAACTTCTAAGTCAATGCAATCAAAAGATACGACCGTTTATGTCACATATATTAATACTCTGATAGTCACTCATCAAAGCCTATAGAATACTTCCCATAAGTCTATAATCATAAAATTCGCCAAGAAGCTAGGTTCCACACTAAAACCAATAGAAAAAACCTACAAATTGTTAATTTTTATTGATATGACACGAAAAACAAATTGTTCTTTCTTACCTGACTATCTGTTCGTCTGTCTGTCGAGATCCCTTTTTCTCAGGAGCGGGCAGAAGTATCAGTCTGAAATTTATGTCACATACTAAATCCTCTTTTTTGCCAGGAAAGGATAGATGTATCAAGTTGAGATTTATGTCACATGCAAGGGTATATAACCACTTGGCGGTATAATAAATTTAAGCTTCTAAGTCAATGAAAGAAAAAAAATACGGTCATTTATGTCACATGTTTTGATTCTCGCCAACTCACTCATTAAAACGTAAATGGTTCTTCCCTTTAGTCTAAAATCATGAAATTTACCAAGAAGCAAGGTTTCACACTACAGCCAACGGAAAAAAATCAAAAAAATGTTAATTTGTAATTATAACACAAGAAAAAAACTTTTTTAGGTCTTTGTTATCAGACTGTCCCAGCATCCGTCTGTTTTAAAACCCATTTTTCTCAGGAACAGTTAGACGTACCAAGTTGAAATTTATGTTGCATTTTAAGATCTACAGACTCTTGGCGATGCAAAAAAGTGAAACTTATAAGAGAATGCAATCGGAAGATATGGCCATTTATGTCACAAATTTTGATAATTGCATACTCACTCATTAGAAACTTATGTGTACTTCCCCTTGACGTAGAATCATGAAATTTAGTAAAAACAAAAGTTTAGCAATACAATTCAAGTAAAAAACCCGAAAATTGTTCATTTGTAATTATATCACACGAAAAAATATTTCTTTTGTCATTTGTTATCCAACTTCAAACCAAAGATCATGGCATTGCCAGTACCAGTGTCGATAACAGGCAAAAATCATAGAAATTCTCGATTTCCGGAACAAATGACTGTCTATATACATAGTCACGCTTCTATGGAACCTTCAGTGCGCTAGTCCTACTAGCACCTGGTCGATTTTTTAATATTTTATTTACCGTGACAATGCTCCCCCATTAAATGCCATTAATTTTTGTATTTGAGAATTATCATTGTTCTTATGCACTTTAAATAATGTAGGAATACTTCAAATACTATCAGTTAGGCACCAGCCGTCGGCCAAGACAGAGCAGCAGCCGGGAAGTAGCCGATTTTGTGACAGTTCCTAACCAGTAGCGAATTATGTAACCTCATCTTTGTGTTTTGGTTGTTTAGTACTCGAATATTTAACTTAATATTTAATAGACACAGTTCTCGTGCTTTCGTTTGTATCGGAAAGCAACCGATTTTGTGACACTTTACAAGTTCTTAATCAGAATCAAATTATTTACTCTCACCTGTGTGCATTGGAAGTTTACTTTTTAAATATCTTTATGTTAATCTATTTTATTAGACACAGTTCCTCCGTTTTTGTCAGCGTCTACAGTAGAGTTTCGTAGCATGTGCTGAAAGTCGTTTGCCGCGCGGTTAGAGGCGCCATGCACGGATTGCGCGGGCCCTCCCGCCGGATGTTCGAGTCCTCCCTTGGGCATGGGTGTGTGTGTCGTTCCTAGCTTAAGTTAGCTGTGTAAGTCTAGGGACCAATGATCTCAGCAGTTCGGTTCCTTAGGAATTCACACACATTTGAACATTTCATAGTTGTTAATTTGTCTGTGAGGTGTAGTTTTCCACTGTCTTTAATATGGAGAAAGGCTGTGATGTCTGTGAGCGAATGCGAGCCGAGTTGGTGACACTTCACTCTCAGCTCCAGGCTGTGTTGGCTTCGGTCACACTGCTTGAGGCTGCAGTGGATGGGCATCACTGTTGTGGACTGGCTTTGGGGATCCAACAGACATACAGCACGATCCACGAGTCCACCAATCGATCTGCAGTAGTGGACAGCCCAGCCACTGCTCGCATTGAGGTTGACCACTCACCTGTGGTCGAATGGAAGTTCGCCTTGGGGTGTGGCAGACTGCAAAAGGCTTCCCGAGAGGCCCTATGTAATGCCCCCCCCCCCCTCCAAGCATTATCTGTGGCTGACACTGTCCCTAGGCCAGATGAAATCGCTTGTCCTGCTTCAGAGGAGCCCTCTCAGCCTAAAGAATCCGGGCACTCACAGAAAATGAGATTATTGGTAGCTGGGAGCTCCAGTGTTAGGCTCGTTAAGAACCCCCATAGGAACGTGGCTGCTAAGGAGGGGGAAAGAAGCCAGTGTAGAATCCGGGTGCACACCGTGTGGAGTCACTCCAGACATGGAAAGGGTCCTTCCAGATGCCAAGAAGAGCACAAGGTGCACTTGGTGGCTCATGTCGGTATCAGTGATGTATGACTGTGTGTCGCTTTGAATCGCAAGAGATTCTCTCGACCTCCTAACGTAGATGGTAAAACTGCTGAAAGGTTCAAAGAAAACTAATTTCAAACACATTGTTGAGTCATACAGTTATAGTTGGTGGTAACTTCAATTTACCCTCATTTTGTTGGCGAAAATACATTTAAATCCGGAGGTAGGCGAAAAACATATGAAATTGTGGAAAACGCATTCTCTGAAAACTATTTCGAGCAGTATTTACTCGAATAGTAAACGGTTGCGAAAACACACTTGACCTCTTAGCAGTAAATGATCCTGAGCTAATAATGAGCATCAAAACGGATACAGGGATTAGTGAAAGCAGGGTTGTCGTAGTTAGACTGAATACCGTAACACGCGGATGCTCCAAAAATAAACGAAATATACGTTTATTCAAAAAAAGCAGATAAAAATTTGCTTGACGCCTTCCTCAGAGACAATCTCCACTCCTTTCACATTAACAATGTAAGAGTAGACCAGATGCGGCTTGAATTCAGAGGAACATTATCGACAGCGTTTGAGAGATTTATACCAAATAGATTCATGGACGACAGAGCTGGTCTCCTATGGTAGACAAAACAGGTGAGAACATTTTTGCAGAAACAACGAAAAAAGGCAGTCCAAATTTAAACGAAAGCAAAAGCCCAAGATTGGCGCTATTTTACAGTAGCTCGTAATTTATCGCGGACTTCAACGCGAGGTACTTCTGCAGCGAAACTTTGTCTCGATACCTGGCAGAAAAATTCAAAGAAATTTTGGTCGTATATTGGGTTGGGTTGTTTGGGGGAGGGGACCAAACAGCGAGGTCATCGGTCTCATCAGATTAGGGAAGAATCCTTTATTGTATGATTATATGATAGCGGAACAAACACTGGTAGCAGTTACTTCTGTAAAATATCTGGGAGTATGCGTGCAGAACGATTTGAAGTGGAATGATCATATAAAATTAATTGTTGGTAAGGCGGGTACCAGGTTGAGATTCCTTGGGAGAGTGCTTAGAAAATGTAGTCCATCAACAAAGGAGGTGGCTTACAAAACACTCGTTCGACCTATACTTGAGTATTGCTCATCAGTGTGGGATCCGTACCAGATCGGTCTGACGGAGGAGATAGAGAAGATCCAAAGAAGAGCGGCGCGTTTCTTCACAGGGTTATTTGGTAACCGTGATAGCGTTACGGAGATGTTTAATAAACTCAACTGGCAGACTCTGCAAGAGAGGCGCTCTGCATCGCGGTGTAGCTTGCTCGCCAGGTTTCGAGAGGGTGCGTTTCTGGATGAGGTATCGAATATATTGCTTCCCCCTACTTATACCTCCCGAGGAGATCACGAATGTAAAATTAGAGAGATTAGAGCGCGCACGGAGGCTTTCAGACAGTCGTTCTTCCCGCGAACCATACGCGACTGGAACAGGAAAGGGAGGTAATGACAGTGGCACGTAAAGTGCCCTCCGCCACACACCGTTGGGTGGCTTGCGGAGTATAAATGTAGATGTAGATGTAGATGTAGAACTCGCCCGTGCCCTTTGAAAGGAACCATCCCGGCATTTGCCAGGACCGATTTAGGGAAATCACGGAAAACCTAAATCAGGACGGCCGGACGCGGGATTGAACCGTCGTCCTCCCGAATGCGAGTCCAGTGTGCTAACCACTGCGCCACCTCGCTCGGTTTTGGTCGTATGTAATGTATGCTAGTGGCAAGACACAATCAATGCTTTCCTGTGGGATAACTATATACATACTATCGGTGACAGTGCTACTAAAGCAGACTTAAAACTTAGCTTTCTGAAATTCGCCCACCAATTTCAGAATTCGAATCAACAAGAGCTGCCAACATGAGTAACTTGGAAAGAGATATATTCAGAGTAGTGAAGCAACATAAATCACATAACGAAAGCAAGTCTTCTGGTCCAGATTGTATACCAAATAAGTTCCTTTCAGGGTATGCTGATGCAATAGCTCCATGCTTAACAATCATTAACAATAGCTCGCTCCACGATGGATCCGTACCCAAAGACCGAACGTTGCACAGTTCACACCAATATTCAAGAAAGGCAGTAGGAGTAATCCACTTACTTACAAGTCCATATCATTAAAGTCGATATGTAAGCGGCTTGTACTGAAATTGCGTGTTTATTGAATACATTCTGCTATGCGACTGAATTTATGATTTCCTGTTAGAGAGGCCACGGTTCGCAGTAATTGACGGAAAATCGTCGAGTAAAACAGAAGTGATTTCTTGCGTTCCCCAAGGCAGTGGGTCATCCGCTGTTCCTTCTATATAAACAATTTAGCAGACAATATGAGCAGCAGTCTTAGGTTGTCTGGAGATGTCACTGTCGTTTACTACCAGGTAAAGACATCAGAAGATCAAAACAAATCTTAAAACTCTTTAGAAAAGATATCTGTACAGTGCAAAAATTTGAAGTTGAACCTAAATGATGAATGGTGTGAGATCATCCACATGAGTGCTAAAAGGAATCCGTTATACGATAAAACAGTCAAATCTAAAGGCCGTAAATTCAACTAAAAACCTAGGAATTACAATTACGGCAACTTATATTGGGAAGAATATATACAAAATGTGGACGGTGAACCAAAGACTACGTTTTACTAGCAGAACAGTTAGACGATGCAACAGATCTGCTAAACCGACCGCCTGCACTACGCTTTTCCTCCCTCTTTTGGAGAGCTGCTCCGCGGTGTGGGATCCTTACCAGGTAATGTTAACGGAGTACATCGAGAAAGTTCAAAGAAGAGCAGCACGTTTTGTATTACAGAGAAATAGGGGAGAGAGTGTCACGAATATGATACAGGATTTCGAGTGGACATCGTTAAAACAAGAGCGTTTCTCGTTGCTATGGGATCATCTCACGAAATTTCAATCACCAACTTTCTCCTCAGAATGCCAAAATATTGACACCGACCTAGATAGGGAAAAACGATCAGCGTAATAATATCAGGGAAATCAGAGCTCGCACGGATACATATAGGTGTTGGTTTTCCCCACGCGCTGTTAGTAGAATAATAGAGATTCGTTGTGAAGGTGGTTCGAATGAACCCTGTGTCAGGCACTTGTGACTTTCAGAATAGCCATGCAGATGTAGATGTAGAATTGTCATTTTCCCGTTCTATCACAACATGTTATTATTATTATTATTATTATTATCTCTTTCCTGTCTCAGACGTTATGTCTGGTTAAAAATGGAAAGTGACGCGGACCTTGATCAAGCGTGACTTCCTTTTAACTGTACGGTATATGTTACATTGCATTTAGGAACTTTCGGGTAATGGAACATGTGTCAGTAATTACAGATTTCTGTAGTTGTATATATACGTTTTGATGTAGCTGTATTGTGTTGATGTACTGGTGGATATTGTGTGGTATGACTCCTGTAGTTGATAGTATAATTGGTATGATGTCACCTTTATCCTGACGCCACATGTCTCTGATTTCCTCAGCCAGTTGGATGTATTTTTCAATTTTTTCTCCTGTTTTCTTCTGTTTTTTGCTGTATTGGGTATGGATATTTCGATTAGTTGTGTTAATTTCTTCTTTTAATTGGTGAGTATGATGTCAGGTTTGTTATGTGGTGTTGTTTTATCTGTTATAATGGTTCTGTTCCAGTATAATTTGTATTCATAATACTCCAGTACATTTTGTGGTGCATACTTGTGTGTGGGAACGTGTTGTTTTATTAGTTTATGTTGTATGCCAAGTTGTTGATGTATTATATTTGCTACATTGTCATTTCTGGGGTATTCTGTATTTGCTAGTGATGTACATCCGCTTGTGATGTGATTTACTGTTTCTATTTGTTGTTTGCAAAGTCTGCATTTATCTGGTGTGGTATTGGGATCTTTAATAATATGCTTACTGTAATATCTGGTGTTTATTGTTTGATCCTGTATTGCAATCATGAATCCTACCGTCTCACTGTATATATTGCCTTTTCTTAGCCATGTGTTGGATGCATCTTGATTGATGTGTGGCTGTGTTAGATGGTACGGCTGCTTGCCATGTAGTGTTTTCTTTTTCCAATTTACTTTGTTCGTATCTGTTGATGTTATGTGATCTAAAGGGTTGTAGAAGTATTTATGAAATTGCAATGGTGTAGCCGATGTATTTATATGAGTGATTGCTTTGTGTATTTTGCTAATTTCTGCTCGTTCTAGAAAGAATTTTCTTAAATTGTCTTCCTGTCCATAACGTAGGTTTTTTATGTCGATAAATCCCCTTCCTCGTTCCTTTCTGCTTAATGTGAATCTTTCTGTTGCTGAATGTATGTGATGTATTCTATATTTGTGGCACTGTGATCGTGTAAGTGTATTGAGTGCTTCTAGGTCTATTTCACTATTCCAAATGAGTAGGTCAATATTGGTATAGCATAAGTATTTATAGCTTTTGTCTTGTTTATTGCTGTCAATTCTGTTTTCAGTATTTTTGTTAGTCTTTGTCTATATTTTTCTTTTAGTTCTTCTTTAATATTTGTATTATCTATTCCTAATTTTTGTCTGTATCCTAGACATTTATAGGCATCTGTTTTTCCATTGCTTCTATGCAGTCGCTGTTGTTATCCAATATGTAATCTTCTTGTTTATTGTGTTTTTCCTTGACTATGCTATTTTTCTTACATTTGTCTGTTCCAAAAGCCATATTTATATCATTGCTGAATACTTCTGTTATCTTTAGTCATTGGTTGAGTTATTGATCTGTTACTGCCGGTAGTTTTAGATCATCCACATATAGCAAATGTGTGATTTTGTGTTGGTATGTTCCAGTAATATTGTATCCATAATTTGTATTATTTAGCATGTTGGATAGTGGGTTCAGAGTAAGGCAGAACCAGAAAGGACTTAATGAGTCTCCTTGGTATATTCCACGCTTAATCTGTATTAGCTGTGATGTGATATTATTTGAATTTGTTTGGATATTAAGTGTGGTTTTCCAATTTTTCATTACTACGTTTAGGAACTGTATCAATTTAGGATCTACTTTGTATATTTCCAATATTTGTAGTAACCATGAGTGGGGTACACTATCAAAAGCTTTTCAGTAATCAATTTATGCGTAGTGTAGCGACCTTTGTTTAGTTTTAGCTTGATATGTCACCTCTGCATCTATTATCAGTTGCTCTTTACATCCTCGTGCTCCTTTGCAACAGCCTTTTTGTTCTTCATTTATAATTTTGTTCTGTGTTGTATGTGTCATTAATTTCTGTGTAATGACTGAAGTTAATATTTTGTATATTGTTGGTAGGCATGTTATGGGGCGATATTTTGCTGGGTTTGCTGCGTCTGGTTGATCTTTAGGTTTCAGATAAGTTATTCCATATGTAAGTGTATCAGGGAATGTGTATGGGTCTGCAATGTAACTGTTAAGTAATTTAGTTAGATGTGAATGTGTTGAGGTGAACTTCTTTAGCCAGAAATTTGCTATTTTATCTTTTCCAGGGGCTTTCCAATTCTGCATTGAATTAATTGCTCGGGTGACTTCATGTTGCAAAATTATCACTTCAAGCATTTGTGGTATCATCCTGTATGTGTCTGTTTCTGCTTGTATCCACCGTGCGTGCCTGTTGTGTTGTACCGGGTTCGACCATACGTTGCTCCAGAAGTGTTCCATGTCTATTATGTTTCGTGGGTTGTCTATTTTAATATGTGTGTTATCTATTGTCTGATAAAATTTCTTTTGGTTTGTGTTGAATGTTTGGCTTTGTTTCCTTCTATTTTCACTTTTTTTGTATCTTCTAAGTCGTTTGGCCAATGCTTCTAATTTCTGCTTCTTTTCATCTAACTGCTCTATCGCTTCTTGTTGTGAGATTTTACCCAACCTTTTTCGTTTTTTGTCTGATATTTCATTTCTTATAAATTGTGTTAGCTGTCTGATGTCTTTTCTCATTTTTTTCTATTCTGATCTGTAGCCTGTGTTGCCGTGCTGGTTTTGTGGGTTTCTTCTGTGTGTTGGTTTGTTCTGATCTCTGCCTAGTGTGTATATTTAGTGTAGTGAGTGCTCCTATATAAACCAGTAGTTGTAACTCTTCCATAGTTGTATTTTCATTTATTTTGTTGTGTATGATTGTGTTGATAGTTGCTATTGTTGCTTCGACTTGTGGGTTATTTGGTGGTCTATGCAAGAATAGTCTAATGTCTGTATTTGTGTCTTTGCATTCTATATATGTTAGCAGAAATTTTTCTTCTATATCTAACATGTGTGACTTCGTGTTCTATTTGTGCTTGTTTTGGTGGCTGTCTTAAGATTTCATTTTGCTCTGATTGTTTAATTGATGCATGGTGCTCTTTGTTTGTTTGCTCTTGGATGTTTGAGTCCATTACTGTATTTTCTTCTTCTTCTGATTGCACATTATTTTGTTCCAGTATTTGTTGTACTTGTTGTTTGATGTTTTCTAATTATGACTGGGGTACCCTGTTATTTTTTATTATTACACAGATCTGATCAGCTAGTCGTTGTTCTGTTAAAAATTTTAATTCTGGGTATCTGGTAATAAATTTTGTGTATATTTGTGATCTGTATCCAGTTGTGTTGGTTCCTAAGTTTGTTGCTTGGTAATAACAGAACATCAGGTGTCGGTTAACTTCATCTGACCATCTCATCCTCTGTCTTTGCTTTCCTTCTAGAGTGGTTGCAGGAAGCATATCCTGCAAAACACCTCCATTTGGATTTAAATCATTTTCCGTGTGGCTAGCAGTGTCGTTACCATTGTGTACGGGCATAGGGTTCAAGCGTCGTCCCCGACCATGACAGCGCTTGTCCGAGGCTTCTGTCCTGAACCAACTAATCACACTAAAATGGGGGTTAGCCCCATTAGTGGTTTGCTCTTTTCGTCGCCTTTTACGACTCACGGAACATACCGAAGGCCTATTCTTTTCCCGGGCCTCCACGGGGTTTATTATTATTATTATTATTACTAGACATTTTTGCCCTTACTCCTGTTGCGCATAGCGTCCAATACATTGGACAGTTTTTAATCGACATCCTCCGGCATTTTCAATCGGTCCTGATGCTACAAATGCACTCCATACCGATGTTGTGCTCTGCATGCTTTTACAACCTAATGACTGATTGAAAACACCAGAGAAGTGTCCATTAAAAGCTGCCCACTGCAAAGAAAATCATGTACCACAGGGTTTAAAGAGTGCTTAACTTTAATTTACATAATTATTCAATTTTTTCTTTTTTTCTTCTACTTTTACTCTTCCCAAAGTTCTTTATTATTTGATTGTGTTCTTGCTTCCTTTACTCTGTTCTTATTTTACCTGTTTTCTTCCTTTCTTCTACTTCAAATTCCGTGTTCATAATTTTTTTCTAAATTTCCCTTTCTTTTATCGTTTCCTCGTTGATCTCTGCTTACTTGAGGTCTTGTTCTGTAGCTTGAAACCAAGTGGGTTCTTGACTGAGCTCTTTACTACATCAAAAATCCACTTTGTCAGTCTTTGTTTCTGGATGCTCCGTTTCTGGTCGTTTCTGTAAGCAGAATGCTTCTGGCAATACAACTGTAGTGGAGTGCCTGAATTATATCTCTCTTGAAATATTTCTTTTATTATGCTTCGTGTCTATTGTTGCTGACTGTCGCCAGGTCATCTGCAAATGCCAGGCATGTTATGACGGTCTTGTGTGCACATGTTGTTCATTCCTTTCACTTTTTCCCATTGTTCGATAATTTTGTCCATCTTGAATAAAAGCGGTGAGAGACCTTCTTCTTGTATGACCCCTGTGTGTATCTCGAACGGTTCTGAGATTTCTCCCACAAATATTATTTTGTATGAGGTCTCTGTTGCGTAAGTGTCAGTATTTTTCTGTCTTTTCCACATTCCTCTAGTGTGTCAAAGAGTGTCTGCCTGTCGATGGAGTCGTAGGCCTTCTTAAAGTCCACGAATATGAGTACAGGTTTGTTCGTCTGTCAGCACATTGTAACGATATCATTAAAAAAATCCTGTTTGTAGGTGATGTTAGTGAACTATGATGCTGATGTCATGGACACCTTTGTTTTATTTCCGTGCACGATTACTATTGTACAAACTATGGAAAAACTCAGAATTAAATTCAGATGCACATAGACTGTCGATTAATTTCTAAAAGAATCTCCGACAATACTGAAGTCTATAATCTGTAGGACCTAATGAAACAAATTGATATGCAACGATTACGGAGAGTATGACGTTGCAAAATCACCAAATCAGTTTTAAACTTACATACTGAAAGTATAAAGTCACATTTATTGATGTTTCTCAAACTTGAAACTAACAAAAATCAAAGCCGCACACAGAGAGAATCCAGGCCAAAGTGGTAGTGATTTCCAGGACCCTTATCTGGTTCGTTTTAAAAGTTCCTGCTTCAAATGCACTCTACACAAAACAATGAAAATACAGCGACCCAAGGAATGAAGACAGTACTATTGAAAGACATATACTGCGCAAAACTACCCCCTTCCACTGTGTTAAAGTAACACATGCATCAACAGAAAGAAAGCGTTAATCCACTTCGGTATACATCGATCACGTGTGTTACCTGCGCAAAAGCAGACACTGAAAAAAGAAGATAAAAGAGTTAACTGGAAAACTAATTACCTGCAAACGGTAGCTTATGGTCGAACGCGTAAATACTCTTTGTAGCCTTTGTAATAGCGTCATAGCTGGGTTCCATAAAATAATAGTTTAGTCAGTTTTTATTTGTGCATTTCAGTTTGCTATTATACAGTGACCGATTGTTTCCCAGATAATAACATTCTCATTTATTTATAACCTAGAGCGCAGTATGAAAAACAGTGGAAATGTTGAAACCGTACGCATTAAATTAGAAACTTATTCTTCTGTCAGCCTCTTTGCTTCACCTGCATTTCAGCCTGTATTCATAGCCATTCGTACTCGGTCTACCGCAAAGAAAAATTAAATAATCCTGCTGGACAAGAAATATACATGGTTAAGGGACGTAACAAATTCAATAGGCGATTGTGATGAACTCATGACCTTTCTCGTAGCCGCGCGGCTATGTCATGGTTCGCGCGGCTCCCTCCGTCAGAGGATCGAGTCCTCCCTCGGCACGGGTGTGTGTGTTGTCCTTAGCGTAAGTTAGGTTAAGTTAGATTAAGTAGTGTGTAATCCTAGGAACCGACGACCTCAGCAGTTTTGTCCCATAGGAACTTACCACCACCACCACATTTCTGGTAGAATTTTTTTCCCTTCCCAAAATGGACAAGGTTTGATAGAGGTCAACTGTAAGCAGGGTGAGATGAGTCTGAGATTGGGATCACAAGTTTAAACCGTAGTAATTACTGCCCACTACATCTAGATGGATACCCTGCAAATCACCTTTAAGTCTCTGGTAAAGGTTTCATCGAACCACCTTCACAATTCTCTATTATTCCAGTCTCGTATAGCGATTGAAAAGAACGAACACCTACATCTTTCCGTACGAGCTCTGATTTCCCTCATTTTATAGTAGTGGTCGTTTCTACCTATGTGGGTCGGCGTCAACAAAATATTTTCGCACTCGGAGGAGAAAGTTGGTGATTGGAATTTTGTGAGACGATTCCTCTGCAACGAAAAACGCCTTCGTTTTAATTATGTCCATCCCAAATCCTGTATCGTTTCAGTGACACCCTCTCCCCTATTTCGACATAATATAAAACGTGCTGCCTTCTTTGAACTGTTTAGATGTACTCCGTCAATCCTATCTGGTAAGGATCCCACAACGCCCAGCAGTATTCTAAAAGAGGACGGACAAGCGTAGTGTAAGCAGTGGATCTGTTACATTTTCTAAGTGTCCTGCCCATAAAACGCAGTCTTTGGTTAGCCTTCCCCACAACTTTTTTCTGTGTTCTTTCCAATTTAAGTTGTTTGCAATTGCAGTTTCTAGGTTTTCAGTTGAATTTATGGCCTTTAGATTTGACTGATTTATCGTGTAACCAAAGTTTAACGGATTCCTTCGCGCTATACAGATATATTTCCTTCACGCTATACAGTTATATTTTCTAAACGATTTTGCAGTTTGTTTTGATTTCTGATGACTTTACTGGTCGATAAACGACAGCGTCATCTGCAAACAATCGACGACGGCTGCTCAGAGTTTCTCCCAAATCGTTTATATAGATAAGGAACAGCAGAGGGCCTATAACACTATCTTGGGGAATGCGAGAAATCACTCCTATTTTACTCGATGACTTTCCGTCAATTACTACGAACTGTGACCTCTCTTACAGGAAATCACGAATCCATTCACATAACTCATACGATATTCCTCAAGCACGCAATTTCACTACAAGCCGCTTGTGTGGTAGTGTAAAAAGTCTTCCGGGAATGCAGAAATACGGAATCAATTTGAAATCCCTTCTGAATAGCACTCATCGCTTCATGCGAGTAAACAGCTAGTTATGTTTCACAAGAACGATGCTTTCAAAATCCGTGTTGACTGTGTGTCAATAGGCCGTTTTCTGTGAGGTAATTCATAATGTTGGAACACAATATATGTCCCAAACTCCTGCTGCATATCGACTTTAATGATATGGGTCTGTAATTTAGTGAATTACTCCTACTGCCTTTCTTGAATATTGGTGTGACCTGTGCAACTTCCCAGTCTTTGGGTACGGATCTTTCTTCGAGCTAACGGTTGTATATGATTGTTAAGTATGGAGCTATTGCATCAGCATACTCTGAAAGGAACTTAACTGGTATACAGTCTGGACCAAAAATGTTGCTTTTATTATTATGTGATTTAAGTTACTTCACTACTCCGAGGGTATCTGCTTCACGTTACTCATGTTGGCAGCTGTTCTTGATTAGAATTCTGGAATATTTACTTCGTCTTCTTTTGTGAAGCCATTTTGGAAGGCTGTGTTTAGTAATTCTCCTGTTCAATAGTATCCCCAATGACCCTGTCTTGCCGCTAGCATACTTCACATACGACCAGAATCTCTTTGGATTTTCTGCTAGGTTTCGAGACAAAATTTCGTTGTGGAAAATATTGTAAGCATCTTGCATCGAAGTCCGGGCTAAATTTCGAGCTTTTGTAAAAGATCGCCAGTCTTGGAGATTTTGCATCTGTTTGAATTTGGCATGTTTTTCTCGTTGTTTCTGCAACGGTTTTCTGACACGTTTTGTGTACCAAGGAGGGTCAACTCGGTCGTATGTTAATTTATTTTGTATAAATCTCTCAACTGCTGCTGATATTATTTATTTGGATTCAAAGCCGCGCGGGATAGCCGAGAGGTCTATAGCGTCTTGTCAAGGTCCGCGCGGGTTTCCCCGTCGAAGGTTCGAGTTCTCCCTCGGGCATGGTTGTGTGTGTCGTCCTTAGTGTAAGTTAGTTTAAGTTAGATTAAGTAGTGTGTAAGCTTTGGTCCCATAAGAACTTCCGACAAATTTCCAAATTTTGAATTCAAGCCACATCTGGTCTACACTTATATTGTTAATTTGGAAGGAGTGGAGATTGTCTCTCAGGAAGAAGTCAAGTGAATTTTTATCTGCTCTTTTGAACAGATATATTTTTCGTTTATTTTTGGAGGATTTCTGGATTACAATATTCAGTCTCGCTACGACAACCCTGTGTTCACTAATCCCTGTATCCGTTCTGATGCTCGTTATTAACTCAGGGTTATTTGTCGCTAAGAGGCCAAGTTTGTTTTCACAACCGTTTACTATTCGCGTGGTCTCATGAACTAACTGCTCGAAATAATTCTCAGAGAAAGCGTTTAGCACAATTTCGGATATGCGTAACTCAGGAATTATACATTAATTTTCGCCAACATATCGAGGATAAATTGAAGTCACCACCAACTATAACTGTATGAGTCGGGTAAGTGTTTGAAATCAAACTCAGCAATTGTATCATCTGAATTAGGAGGTCGGTGCAAGGATCCAATCATTGTTTTATCTCGGTTGCCAAGAACGACTTCTGCCCATTCTAACTCACAGGAACTATCTACTACAATTTCGTTACAAGACAAACTACCTCCGACAGCAACAAACACACCACCAACCGTGTTTAGCCTATCCTTTCTGAACACCGTTAGGTTCTTCGCAAAAATTGCTGAACTTATCTCAGGCTTCAGTGCCTATAACGATTTGCGCATCAGTGCTCTCTATTAGCGCTTGGAGCTCTGGTACTTTCCCAACACAGTTACGACAATTAACACCGTTGGGTCCTGTATCTAAGTTCTTTCTGCGTTCGACCTGCACCCTTTGAGACTGAAGCCGTTTTTGTATTTCTTCGATACCCTCTAATCTAAAGAAGCCGCCCAGTCCACGCCACACAGCCCCTGCTGCCCGTTTAGACGCCTCCTGTGTGTAGTGGACACCTGACCTATCCAGCGGAACCCGAATCCCAACTGCCCTATGGCGCAAGTCGAGGAATTTGCAGCCTACAAGGTCTCAGAACCGTCTGAGCCTCTGATTCAGACCCTCCACTCGTCTCTGTACCAGAGATCCGCAATCGGTCCTGTCGACTACGCTGCAAATGGTCAGCTCTGCTTTCATCTTGCAAGCAAGACTGGCAGCCTTTACCACTTCTGCTAGGCACTCGAAACCGGAGAGAATCTCTTCTGATCCAAAGTGACACACATCATTGGTACCAACGTCAGCCACCACCTGCGATTGGCTGCCCCCTGTCCCCTTCCTGGCGTCTGGAAGGACTCTTTCCACGTCTGGAATGACTCCACCCTGTATGTACAGAGTGCACGTTGGCTTTCTTCCCCTCCTTGGCAGCCATGTTCTTAATAGGACCCATAACGCGCCTAACGTTGGAACTCCCAACGATCAATAATCCCACCCTCTGCAATTGCCCGGATCTTGCAGGCTGAGAGGTTTCCTCTAAAACAGGACAGGCGACGACATCTGGCTGAGCGACAGAATCAGCCACAGACAGCACCTGGAGCCTGTTTGCCAGACTAACCGAGGAGGCCTTACATGCGACCCCCTGGGAAGTCTTTCGCCGCCTGCTGCGCCCCAGGACGACCTCGCACTCGACCATAGGCGAGGGGTCACCCCCAGTGCGACCAGTAACTGGGCTGGCCACCGGTGAGGACCAATCTGAGGACTTGGACGTGCTGGACATCCGTTGGATCCCCATGGCCGGCCCACAACAGTGGTGCCCATCCACCGCAGCTTCAAGCTGTTTAACCGAAGCCATCACAGCATGGAGATGGAGAGTGAAATGTCACCAACTCGGCTCTCATCCTCACACAACAATTACAGTCCCTATCCATACTAGAGACAGTGGAAAACTACGCTACACAGATAAAGGGACTAAAGGCACGAGCTACGGAGCTCTACTGTAGACGCGAACGGACGCAGGAACTGTGTCTAATAAATTAGATTAATACACAGAGATTCAAGAATTTAACTACCAAAGCATTCAGGTGAATCTAAATAATTCGCCCCTGATTAGGAACTTGTAATATGTCACAAAATCGGAGAGAATCTCTTCTGATCCAAAGTGACACACATCATTGGTACCAACGTCAGCCACCACCTGCGTCTTTCCGACGCAAACGAAAACGCGATAACACACACAGAAACTCAAGAAACTAAAGTATTAAAGCACGCAGATGATAAACAGTTCGCTCCTGGCTGGCTGTGTCTGTCTTGGCCAGCTGCTGCCATCCAAGATAATGAACATACTGTTCACTGATGATGCAGATACAGGACCCCTATTGACCTAATAGGCTGTATCTCCTTGGCACAGTCAAATGTAAGGTTAGTAGTGTACCGAAAATAAATAAACATCGTTTTCTAAAATGCAATCAGTAGAAGTTGCTTAGGCTTGTGTGTGATAATGCTACTCTCCCACCGTCCGAAACATTTGTAGCGGCGACAAATTTTAGGCTACAGCTAGATCTAGACTGGATCGGAAGATGATGTGAGGTGGCCTTATTTGTCCCTTACAACCTACCAATTTAATAAATCACATTTTGTTGACGTTCTGTGGATATTTTAAAGCTGTGATTGTCAGTACGTTAAGTTGTTTGCTGCATCATCTTCCTTTTGTATCGGTGTTATCTACTCTCATAATCACGGAGAGGTTGCATGATTAACATCAGTAAGATACATTTGACTGAATTAAATATTAATTTGGACGAATTGATTGCATTTAGGGCAATGATTTCGCGAATGACAGTAACAATGCCTTTGTATCTTGTGGTTCAGCTAACCTCTGTAGGCAGCAGGTTCAAATGGTTCAAATGGCTCTGAGCACTACGGGACTTAACTTCTGAGGTCATCAGTCCCCTAGAACTTAGAACTCGAACCTGCGACCGTAGCGGTCGCGCGGTTCCAGACTGAAGCGCCTAGAACTGTTCGGCCACCCCGGCCGGCTAGGCAGCAGGTCACGTACCTGTATTATTTGTTAGTTTATTATAGCTCATAATTAGCGCCAGTAAGCATTTGAGGTAGTACGTTTTCCCCAGTAATAACAATCTCTACTCTCGTCAGGTGGATACCCCGCTTGTCCAATTAAATTTAGAGCCACGTCTAATAAAAAATAGATAAAAGTTAAAATGGTGGTTTTAATGCTTCAGGTGTTCTACATGGTCACACAGTCACTTGAGTGCCACGCACAGAAAGCTCATACAACAGTGTAAATCTTTCAGAAGAGTCTTTCTTTGGGATGTTGTTTCATTCACGCATCACACTGGCTAGAATGTTGGTTATGTCATCAAAGCGTTGATCCCTCATGTGAATTTATGCACTTTGTCGTTTTGTGATAGGTTTGTACAGATAATACCAAGTCTCGTCACCCATGACGATTTTTTCGAGAGCAGAAATGTCCACGTTTCGCATTTCAGTTAAGTCGAGGCAGGCGTCCACGCGTCGTTCTTGTTCGGGAGTGAATGTGTGAGGGACAAACTTTGCACGCACTTTTCTCTTCTTTAGAACATTCTGGAGAGTTTCTCGAACACTTCGTTTAGAGATGTTGCTGGATTGCGATTCTTGACGACAACGCTGACAAACCACAGCTGCGCGCCGGCTATTTAACATTACCTGCTCACAACTGACTGGTCGAATTCACAACTGTTGTTTACAGTTTTTAGATCACGTTAGCACCGTACTTACTGTGCAGACGTCGTTTACGCCTCAGAAATAAAATCATTCTAGGAACTCTTTGGATGGACGGTGTCCACCAGTCTAGCACGTGCAATTTTTTAAAAAAGAAAATTAGTTCACTTATATACGTATGTAGGCCTTTGTTGCTGTTGTCATTGAAGCAAAATCTTCTAGGTTGTTAGACCACGTTATGTACCTCTTCAATCGACGTTTCGACCCCTCTGCTGGGATCTTCTTCAGGGCGTGGTGTCCTAAGTTAGCTGAACACCGTCAAAGACCAGTGTTGTGTTCACTTGATATACCCAAGAACGAATGTAACTTCAGTGGAGAAAACGGATACATACTAGCAGCTTTGTGGCATCCACCATTAACAAAGTAAACACGCAGCCAAGGGGCGAGCGAAATATAAACAACCACCTCTGCGACATGACAGTAACATTTTGATAAACATTACCTCTCTCATGACCTGCCTGTTTCGCTTTCCATCCAAAACTTATGGGTCACCAACAGTAGCCAATCCCTTTTGTAAGTGAACACGACTCTCCTCTTTGACAGTGTTCGACTTATCAGGACACCTCTAAGATTCTGAAGAAGATTCCAGCAGAGGGGCCGAACAACATGGATTGTGTAAGAAGAAACAGAGGAGGAACTTGACGCGGCCTAACAGGTTAGACGATTTCGTTTACACTCCCTCCCCTCTTCTTATAAAATAACTGTGATTGAAATCAGTTGCTGCTTACTGATTTTTTCAATGCAACGAAGTATTTCGAAAAGAACAAATCTTGTTCACTCACAGTGTAAACTCCCATCGCACCCTCCTCAGATTTAGTCGTAAAATGACCCAATGGATAGCCCGTCAGGAACAGAACACATATCAAGCATGAAAACAGGAAGAAGGTGTACTGAACAGGGAAAAAAGAAGCAAAACAGAAAATAGAGCGGCCCTGGCGTAAGATGTGCAACATCGAGCGAACTGTAAGAACCATTCTGCCGTGGTTATGTGATCACGGCTTTGGACTGCAAAAGGGGAGATCAGTGTTCAAATCTCCCTCGTGTCCCTTTTTTTCACAAATTCATGAACTGCCCATCCAGTCATTGACGTGTGTGTTGTCTATCTGTAATCTTGACAATTATCATACTATACAGTCATTACAGAATATAAGTCATGTGTTAAGAATATACAAGGTGTTTGTAAATGAATATTGGGGTTTTAAGGCTTTATAATATTTATTATATTAAACTTACAGTTATAAATGATATGTCAAATAAAAGAGCAACTCGAACAGTTTAACCAAGAACCTTACAAATGTTCAATGTGAGCACCGTTTGTCACACGGCACACATCAAGTCTATAGCCGAGTTCTTCCCAAAGGTTGATTAGTGTGTCTTCAGTGATTGTAGCAACAGCTGCTTCACTCCGGTTTCTTAATTCAGGGAGGTCTGCTTCTAATGGAGGCACGTACACACGATCCCTGATAAAGCCCCAAAGGAAAAAATCGCATGGCGTTAGGTCGGGTGAACGTGGAGGCCATGCATAGCAAGCCCTGTCATTGGCCCCCTTGCGTCCTATCCAGCGCTTGATGTGTGTCGTGTGACAAATGGTGCACACATTGAACATTTATAAGGTTCTTAGTAAAACTGTTTGAGTTGCTATTCCATTTGACATATCATTTATAGCTGTAAGTTTAATGTAATAAATATTATAAATCGTTAAAACCCCGATATTCATTTATAAACAGCCTCTATTACTATCGAAACTCAATGTGACGAATAGTGGCAGCATGTGAGATGCCGTATAGACGTCTCACAGAAATGAAACAGCAAATAAATGGGTGTGAGCTGTGTTGTAGCAAAGGAATTTAAGAGTCAAAACTTCCAAAACGGAGTGCAAGAGTCATAACATGTGGTACTCGTGTAGAACAAATAGGAGGTACCTACGTCTGGAGGTCTCTTTCTCGCACATCGCTGTGGCAAACGGATGTTACACGAGGACACAAACACAAATTTGAATACACCGAACAGACACGTCGATGAACGGACAGACGGTTCATAATTTTATGAAAGATCAGTGGGATAGGAGGGAGATTCGAACACAGGTCTCCCCTTTCGTAGTCCAAACCGTGACCACGTAACCACAACATCATTGCTATCAAATTCGCTTGATTTTGTACATCTTGAGATTGGAACGTTTCTGTAACACTTCCGTTTCACGGTTCAGTACACCTGCTCCCTGTTGTCATGCTTGATCTGTCATCTGTCTTAGAGGGGATACCCACTGGGCCATCTTAACACCAAATCTGAGGAGGGTGTGATGGGAAGTTTCCTTTGTCGGAATGCTGTTTGACAGGCCCTCTTCATGTGCCATGGGGAGCCAGTACAGAAGCTACAACCACTTTATGAGAATACTGTGACAACTATTGGAGTTACGTATCTTTTTTACATATCTTAGTTGACTACTAGGGTTTCAATTTTAGTGGATTTAGCATAGTGTCTGAAAAACCTCAAAAAATGGCTCTGAGCACTATGCGACTTAACTTCTGAGGTCATCCGTCGCCTAGAACTTAGAACTAATTAAACCTAACTAACCTAAGGACATCACAGACATCCATGACCGAGGCAGGATTCGAACCTGCGACCGTAGCGGTCGCTCGGTTCCAGACTGTAGCGCCTAGAACCGCACGGCCACTCCGGCCGGTTGAAAAACCTCAATTCAATGTTTATTTCTTCAGTGATATTTACTTTTGACGTTAGACCTATTTTGTGACAACATATTTTTGATTGAACTTACTTTTAATTTTGTTTTTGATTTCGTTTACATGGCTTATTGCATAAAAGAGGATTATCTTTACGTTACAGTTCTATCGTACTTCATAGCAAATGTAGGCATTGAGCTGTTTAAGTTGAACGCTTCGATCTAATGGGTAAAACGATATGACATTATCGGTGTATGCCTAAATCGATAACACTGCGGGAGCGTGCATTTGACTGATAATATTCAAGTCAGTATCTCAACATCGTCAAAAAGTAGATACTTACTTGGTGTTGTCGCATAATTGTGCCACACTGCGGGTACCTTCTCAGAGGTACCCTTCAGATTTCGGGGTCGGCGGAGTACTAGAACTCTGAGGTCCTGTGCCTCCTATGCGTTGTGGATGGAGGTGTGGCCCCTCTATTTTCTTGTCCTGTAGTTGATCATTTTCAGGCGGTGATCTATTTCAGGAGCTGATACAGAGCGCGTGCGCGCAAGTGGCTGGCTTGCGCGGCCTACTGCTGACCAGCAGACGACTTGACAGCTATACTCATTACAGCAGCTATCTAGTGCGTCATTTGATCCATCATACGATCGAACATGTTTGTGAGGACAGAGATCACGTTGTCGATGTCGCCACTTCTCACGGTATCGGCATGGCTGTTCGCTGGGGCCGAGACGTTGCTGTCAGCGGCTACAGCATGGTCACCGTCGCCGCCTTCCGCATCGCGCCTTGTCTTCTGTGCGGTGGGGGCGGAGTTCGGTTCCACTGCTGGGCGTGGGCCGCCCTGCACGCTGAGCTCGTGCGGGACGCCCGTCTGCGTCTGCTAGGTGCGCCTTCTGGAGCGTACATGCCAAATTCTTCGGTGTGGAGTGGCCGCGACTGCTGCGGCAGCTCCGTGCCGGTGACATGGCCCGAGCTGCTCGCACCCTGAGATGAGTCCAGGAGTGGGCATCGGTAGGCGCAACTCCTCGCGCTGCTGGCGTTCAGCACGGGTACGCTTTGTGGTATCTTCCGAAGAGTGAGGTCACGTGTCGAAGTTGGTACTTACCGACGGAACAACAAGCTAAGGACAGTCGCTGCCGTACGCACCCGCAATCGAGAGACGTCGTTGGAGACACGGTCTCAAGAGGTTGCGTATGCCACCGCCGTCGCTGAAAGTCTACTTATATCAGAGCGCAGCTTCGCTCTTCCCGGTCTATGATAGCGACTATGGTAGCAGCATTTTCATAGCTCAGAATGGGCAGAACTGTGTACCAGTAAATGGAACGTGGCATTTGACTGTCTTTCAGTATTATTCAAGTGATAAACAGTTATTGTGATCTGCAATTATACCATAAATATGCATTACTGGCCATTAAAATTGCTACACCACGAAGATGACCCGCTACAGACGCGAAATTTAACCGACAGCAGGAAGGTGCTATGATATGCAAATGATTAGCTTTTCAGAGCATTCACACAAGGTTGGCGCCGGTGGCGACACCCACAACGTGCTGACATGAGGAAAGTTTCCAACTGATTTCTCATACACAAACAGCAGTTCACCGGCGTTGCCTGGTGAAGTGTTGTTGCGATGCCTCGTGTAAGGAGCAGAAATGCGTACCATCACGTTTCCGACTTTGGTAAAGGTCAGAATGTAGCCTATCGCGATTGCGGTCTATCCTATCGTGACATTGCTGCTCGCGTTGGTCGAGATCCAATGGCTGTTAGCAGAATATGGAATCGGTGGGTTCAGGAGGGTAACACGGAACGCAATGCTGGATCCTAACGGCCTCGTATCACTAGCAGCCGAGATGACAGGCATCTTATCCGCATGGCTGTAACGGATTGTGCAGCCACGTCTCGATCCCTGAGTCAGTAGATGGGGACATTTGCAGCAGCATAAACTATCAGCTCGGAGGCCATGGCCGCGGTTACCTTTGACGCTGCATCACAGACAGGAGCGCCTGCGATGGTGTATTCAACGACGAACCTGGGTGCACGAATGACAAAACATTTTTCGGATGAATCCAGGTTCTGTTTACAGCATCGTGATAGTGGCATCCGTGTTTGGCGACATCGCGGTGAACACACATTGGAAGCGTGTTTTCGTCATCGCCATACTGGTGTATCAACCAGCGTGATGGTATGGGGTACCATTGGTTACACGTCTCGGTCACCTCTTGTTCGCACATTCTCCAGATCTCTCACAAACTGAAAACATCTGGTCAATGGTGGCCGAGCAACTGACGCGTCACAATACGCGTCACTACTCTCACTACTCTTGATGAACTGTGGTATCGTGTTGAAGCTGCATGGGCAGCTGTACGTGTACACGCCATCCAAGCTCTGTTTGACTCAATGCCCAGGCGTATCAAGGCCGTCAGTACGGCCAGAGGTGGTTGTTCTGGCTACTGATTTCTCAGGATTTCTTTCACCCATATTGCGTGAAAATGCAATCACCAGTCAGTTCTAGTATAATGTATGTATCCAATGAATACCAGTTTATCATCTGCATTTCTTCTTGGTGCAGCAATTTTAATGGCCAGTAGTGTATAAGGCGTTAGAGAGGAAAGTGCAGATATCGTGATTATTGGTATCTTGATATGTACCCACTTCAGTGTGTTAGTTGCGTTTTCTCTGCATCTTCCTGCAAACAGGCAACATTATTTGCTACTTGACGTTTTCAGAATGTTCATAACTGTGTCACTAAGTGAACTACGCCTGTCAGTACTGATTAACCGTTCTCCATTCGTATGACCACACTTCAATACCTGACCTGCTGCTCAGCAGAAAATAAGCAGTTACGCTTGCTCTTGCCTCATGTACTTGGGGGAACTAACCAACCTAAAAGTTACTACTCCTAATAGCTATAATTATTAGTCTGTAAACGAAGTAAATGCTGATGTAAAATTGTTCAGAATACTGTCCTCAGTCACCAATAAAAATATCTCTTCTTATTCCGTAACACCCTCAATATTGTTATTCATATAGACATGGATTGCATACAAGTTAAATATTCGATGTCAAAGAGTTTTACTAAAGTGAATTAATAATCTTAATCTGTGTTGTAGCCTCTCTCGACCTCCTCCATAAGTACAATTATATCACTGTCATCTAGGCTTGCTTTAACATACCTCAAAATAGCGACGATATTTGGTTTTGTAATACAGTGTTCTTCCCTTCGCCGCCATACACAAAATGGCGACGATGATGTTCCCACGTCGGTTCAAGTTTGACTAGACTTCTACCTTGCCTGCCTAAGTGGATGTTCTTCCAGTACTGCTAGTCACAGCCGCAATATTTCTGTATTTTTGTGTCTACTATAAAACGTTCAACCATGTCTGACCCCCCCCCCCCCCCCCCCCACGGGTACTGCCTAAACGATGGCGTTCAGTTTCAGGCACAGTAATCTGAACGACTGCTTCTCGGCGTTCAACAGATAACGAATTCCGTCGCAACAAGCAGCACCAAGGTGGATACCCGCCCCCAAATTTTGCCAGTTTAACAGCAACGACGAGAACTAGCCAGAATACCACAATCAACTAGGAACCCCCTACACGTATACAGCATTAAAGATATGGTCGTGTCGTATTCTTTCTACCCACTGTCAGAGCCAACGTTTATCGTCTGTGCATTTAAATGTTTCCCGATTATGAGGAATCGTTAAAAAAATCACCGAGCATTACGTGGCACAGATTCATGTCGCTGTGGCGAGTTTTAATTTTATTTCGTTTAAGAAGAACTCAGAACAGTCATTAGAACAGTGGATTGTTGAACTTAAAGGTCTAACAAGAAATTGCAGGTTCAAGTGTTCTTGTGGGCGGAGCTATAGTAATGTTATGCTAGGTTATGCAAAACACACAAAACGTGTCAGACATAACGCCTGCCCGCTGTTATCCTAAAACTGCCAGATCCGGATCTGAAAACAGTAGTGTCAATTAGTCTCAAAGTACTGTGAACACAATTGAAGTTGATTTTGCAATTCTGCACAAGGCACTCAGTCTATTGTTAATTTACAGCGAATACAAACAGTGCTCAGCTTAACAATAGAAGTATAGGTAAAACCTTTCAGTCGCACTGTACGAGAGATGTACTTCGACATCAGGTGAGGAAGTCTTGTCCTCAGTGTTTTTAATCATGATAGAAAAGCTGTCCTTGTCACGTAGAACAGTGATTCAAGTGTGGTAAGCAAGGTCATATCCAAATCGTCTCTTTACAATGCTGCCATTCAGGGCGCCAGTGTACCAAATGGCTATAGCGAGCTTTCAGCAAGTGAATGTTGTGACGACCCAGCCAGTACGGCCGGCACCAACAATGGTTCATACAATTATTACTCGATCATAGCGTAAGAAATGTAGAGAGATGCCTTACTAATAATCACAAATGGTGGCGCATTAAAATTTTAGGTTGGTGCATAAGTTCGTAGTGTCTCTGTTTTGCGTGTTGGTACTCCGGTTGCTGTGGGTATATTTATCGATCGTCATGTTTTTATTCGTAGTTCAGTGTTGCTACTTGAGTTTACATATTGTCATTTCGTCATTTGCAGATGGTGAGTGGCGCTGTGGACGCTAGAAAAAAGAGTGCCCAGTGGAGAAACAGAACATTTCCAACATATTCTTCTGTTTGAGTTCAGTAGAGGAGTCACAGTTGCGTAGGCAGCCACAAACATTTGCGCCATGTATGGGGATATGCCAATGGACAGAGCACGGCAAGAAAATGGCTTTCTCGTTTTAAGGCGGAGCGTTTTGACATTAGTGACTCTCTACGTTCAGAAAATCTTCAGGGTTTGATGAAGATCGTGTAAATGCATTAATCCACAATGATCCACGTCAGAGTACTCGAGAACTGGCAAGTGTGATGAATGTGATTATTCCACCAACGTTAGACATTTGCATGAAATATAGAAGGCTCATAACTCGAGTATATGGGTACCGGATGCTCTAACCCAAAATCACAAAAATCAGTGGGTGGTCATATGTGCATCTGTGATTCTATTCTATCTATCTATCTATCTATCTATCTATCTATAGCTTGCACCTTGTCCCGCGGCTACGCAGGATCGTGCCATGCTTAATCGGATTTGGCATGGTAAGTTTAAGGGATGTATTATATCTCTTTAAAAAAAGTAATGTAACTATTTATTTAGAGGAAATACTCTCCTAGTAAATTTGTTTGTCCTTTGATTTATCGTGATCTGTTACTGATTTTTAGTGGAGTTAGTTTTCACTTTTAGCTTTCAAAAAAATACAAAAGAGATATAATAAGCAAAATAATGAATTTCGTAGGTTGCCAATTACGTATTATATCTGGTTTTATCGAGCGCCAGGCTCCCTACAAATTACTGTAAATGCAACAGCGTAGTATTACTCAGCTCCAGTTCACTATCATAGAAAATGGACAAGTTTTAATAAAATTATTTCACTGGATTACTTCAATTAATCTCACTGAATATTTTTACATAATTTCTTCAGCTCCGGCTATCAGACATTGTGCTGTGAAAAAATATTTTTAAATGTACCGCGTAATGGCGGCTAATTGTTAACAATCAGAGATCACTGTTACTCGCTCCGCAGCAGCTGGAAACATGCTAAATAATTTTCATTAAATATTCTTTTCATAAGATAAATGTGGATTAGGTTCTTGAAATAACACAAGGAGATCACTTTATACTAATATATTCTTACTAGGACACAGTTTACACCATTAAATATTTGCAATTACGTGACGACAGAAACAAATGCTAGCGCAGCACAATAGCTTGCATACCTTATTCCAGCTAACACCAGAACGAACAGAACAAAACAGACTAGACAGAAGAATGAACATTGTATTGTGTTTTATACTCTTACAGAGATGATAATACTTCTTTTAATTACTTACACATTATAATCTCATACACTAAAAATAATGTCTTTTCTGCATTTATCGATGTATATATCGTATATTTTTACAGTCAAATCAATGTTTGCAATTCATTTTGAGTCACATACAGTCATTTTTATTTATGTTTCACCTCGATAATGGTGAATATTGCAAAAGGGACACTACACGGCCCCCTGGGCTACAAGGAACACACTACTTAATGTTTGGTTCTTGTAGACCACGAGTGTCACTTTTCTTTCGTTCGTTGGTCACTTTGAGTTCACTTTATCGTGTATTAGGTCATGGGTACACATTCATTTTGAGTCTTTTTACATAACATGGCTGGGGACAGTTGCAATATAACAAGCTCTTCCATTTGGACGAGTGCCACAGGGAAACCCCGGAAAAACCTCGGCAGAGCTGATAGATTTAAACCTTTGTGTTACTTTACATAAGTTGGTTCTACATGTTTTGGTATTACAAGTATTTACATCAAATATAAAATTTTCTGAAAAAGAAACAAACATATAGTTTTTATATGAAAGTGTGCATCAAATTTTTTATATTGTGTTGGTAATATTTTGAGATTTTTTTTATTTTTGTCTGCGAATTTCTCGTCGTGTGGTGTGGATTACGCTGTATGTCGCTACCGCGATGCCTCGTGCCCGTTGCCATGGAGCTTCGGCTGGAAACTGTTGTCTTCTTTCTTGTCCGTAGGCTGCGGTCAGGATGTGGAGTACGGAACGACGTTATTTTGTGTGCGTGGTGCGTCTGCATTGTTGCGCACCGCTCGTTAAAGTTTTCAGCACGGGAGAGGATGTTGACTCGTGCAAATCATTAAACAAATGCACATATGTTATAGAACGGATTTTGTACGATGTTATGGCTGTGGGTAAGAATTGATTAGTCAACATTATTGCATCATCGAGGCACAGGCTCAGTTACTTGGTATTTTCGTGTTCGTTTGCACGTACTGTTGCTGAATGATGCAGGATATAAGATGCTGAAGTAAGCACTGCACAACCATGTTGTCATCACTTCGTATGGAATATATATGTTTCACAATTTTTGTTTGACGGCGATCCACCGTAGTTGCCATTGCAGTAACGTCCTACTACGTGGTCCGTGACGTCATATTAATTGTTGGCGCACAGGAGGTAGCGTCCAAACTAAAAATGTTGTCTGTACAGTTTCGAACACACACTGATCACAGTTTTGTGTTTTCGGTCACTGCACACAGATATGTTTAGTTAATGTTTGTACCTCGCGTTTTTTCAGTTGTACAGCACATAAGTGTTCACTGTCCAAGTTGATCACTAATACAGTTCTCAAAGTTCACACTTCCTCCGCGAATACCAACACACTATTATAGTTCCTGTTAGTATTGCTTACAGCATGACTTTGATACAGTTGTATTACATTATTACTGTTTTTTTTATATCACATAGTGACACAGATGTCTGTTCGTTTACACAATATGTTACAATGAAATTTCACAGATCAAAAGCACTTTTGTTCTGTTATTGCATACAATTAAGTGTTACATCATACATGCATCGGATTCTGGCCTAACTTGCAATACTTTTATATTTGAGCATTAATAAATTTGTCATACAGTATATTCATTTGGGGATTAGGACCGCTGCGCATGTGCTTGCTCCATAAGCTGTTAGCGTAATCGCGTATCCTATAAAAGGTTTGCAACTGTCAAAAACAGGCTCTAAAGTGGAGCTCTCATTTAATCTCAAATATTGTGGCTAGATGCTTATACTTTCTCTTTTAAGGTCAAAGCACAGCATCACAGATGTCACATGGTATGTGCACAGTCTTTTGCATACACCATTTCTGATCATTTTTCATGTGACAGATTAGAATATTTAGTGCATTCTTTAAATAAACATTCATCACACAGCATAATAAAATTTATAGTTACTAACTCTAATAACCACTGAAAAACATCTTACACTTACTGATTATGTTTCTAAACAAATACTATCATTGGACTGATGGTCCTTTAGCTTCTTTTTACTCATTTTTGAAGGCTGATGTGTAAATCATTCCTTGAAATAAAGACAAAACATCTTACATACTAAGCACAAACAAAACATCAAATTCTTACAACTACACAAAATTATATATTGAAATCTCTGCAAAACCTACATATTACACAAATATACGGTAAACCATTCATGTCCTATTGTCAGGTACCACAAATTTCTTTAAGTCCTTATAGGGATACAATCCTTTGATCTTCCCGCTCATCACATCAGCTGTAAGGTAGCTACAACCGTGCGGTATTTGTATAATTTTAAAAGGTCCATTATACAGCATTTACCATTTCTTGTTCTTCTTTGCTATGAGTGACGACTTAGGATGGTTTCTTATCAAAACTAAGTCGTTTATCTGATATGAGACTGTCCGTTTTATTGACTTGTCATATCGACTTTTTCGTTGGGATTCAGTTAGATAACATGATTCTTGTGCATTGTTGTTAAGGGTTTCGTTCCAGCGAAGCGTTTCGTTGTGATCTACGTCCGAATAATATTCGCCCTGGCCCCTTAAATTGCTGCTTAATTGAAATTTGGGCATCTCTTCGCTTTTTACTCGTACGCTCGGGCAATCTTTACCGGGTGTACTTACTGTTCGTGTTAAATCCAGTACAATCTGCTTATTTTCATTCAGTAGGGAGATCTTCTCGTTACAGAAATCAATTTTTGCTTTCTTCTCGCTCAGGAAACCTCCCCCCAGGATGCAAGTTACTCTCAATCCTTTGACTACGAGAAAGATACATTTTACGTTATCTTCCCCTAGGCATAAATCTACCAGCACCTGATACTGAACTTTTTGTGCTTGTGCTCCCATGGCTCCAATGACAGCAATTTTGTACAGGAAATGTCGGTAAGTTGCGGTTTTGGATCAAGGCTTTGAATAGATCATAGCTCATAACATTAGTAGTGGCACCTGTATCTACATTTTTTTCTACTGGCAATTCATTAATTCTAGCTTTTATGATGGTTTGTACTTCAGTTATTTCTTTTTTGTTACATTGGTTTGATTCCATAAGTAAATCATGTTGTGTACTGTTTCCATCTTGGTACCTCAGTAATAATATATTATCTTGTGTATTGTTTATAGGTGTGCCCCCTGTTTTTTCGTCGACCATCAATTGGGAGCTTATTGTGGCCGTTGTTCGTTTGACGGTCTTGAACTATGGTGGTTTCCATCAGTGGGCATTTCTACTATCCTTACGCTGCTATTCGAGTCTGTCCATGTTTGTGGTATTGCATTAGTATTCTGCATAGAATTCCTATTGTCACACTAGTACTGGTTACCGTTAGGAGGCGGTGGTGGTGGCGTAGAAGTTTGCATCCACTGCACCGGGTAAGTGCGGTTGTTGGCACTACTGCTTTGTTGTGGCCATTGACCTCCATTTCGACGTTTGTTATTGTAATTATTATTACTGTTACTGTAGCTGGGATGTCCTCTGTCTTCCCACCTACGTTTTTGATTGTAAGATGGTTGACCGTTTCCGTTCTTCCTGTTTTGTTCTGCGGATTGATCTTCCTTTCCATTTCGGTGGCTTCCAAAATTGGAATTGTTGTTGCCATTTTTAAACTTGCGTGGTGAACCATTACTGTTCTCCCGGTCCTTATTTATCCTATTTTCTTCCTGGGAGAGATCGATTTCGTCCAGCACAGACAAGTACCCTTCCAGGTCATTTTCGGGTACATTTATTAATTTGTCTCGTATATAACCGGGCAATTGTAATTTTAAGATTCTGATCACATCACGGGCTGATATGGGGTCATCCAAATATCTGGTTTTGTTGATATATTTTTCAAAATATTTACGGAGTGTACCCTGTTTGTGATTGTACATTTGCGGGCTGTATACTTCAGTTCTCAGGCGTTCTTGAATAGCCTTAGACCAGTATCTGTCTAGAAAAGATTTTTCAAATTGTGCCAGGCTATGGCAATTTTCTATGACTTCATTTGCCCATAAGGCAGCGTCGCCTTGTATATGTGCGATTATGAACTGAATTTTTTGGCGTTCATTCCAGGCACTCGGTAATACATTTCGGAATCCTTTTATGAAGATTACCGGATGAACTGTCTTCTTTTCCGCGTTAAATACTTGGAATTGTCTGTGTTTTATTAAGCTTTCATCAATGTTATTGCTTGTGGAAGTAGAAGCTGCCCCCACGGGAATGCTTCCTGTAAATTGTGTGTTTTCTCTTTCCGAATCGCTTTTTTGTTGGTATGAACTGTAAGTAATGTTCTCATTACCGTACACGTTCCTAACAGGGGTGCCACAGTTGTTGTTAAGCATTTGCAAATGTGCACGTTCGTAATCAGCAATTGTGCGTGTCAATATTTGCTGTCACAGTGGTACTGGCAATTTGTATCTCGCTTCGCTTTTTTCACCTGCGAGTGGTAGCGCGTCTACTGTGGGTTGTTTACATACAGCTGCGTCCGTTAGTTACTTTTGCAGAGCAGACTGTATTTTGCTTTCTACATGTTCTGTGATCTGGCTTTCTTTTTAAGTGAGCCAGTCATGGAACTCTTTTTCTACTTTCTGGGCTTGATCATTTAAATGCGTTTCTATGGTTTCTTTTTGTGTCATTTCTAAATTGTCCATTCGGTTCGCAAGCTGTTCTACTTTGTCCCGGATGACTGCGTGTGCCGTCTGAAGCGTTTGCACATCTTGTGCTATGTTGCTTACAATGTTCGGCAGTTCGGCTTGGGCTTTCTTTATTTCTGTCATTTCTGAATGTATCTTTTCGAACATTGTACCTATACTTTCTATTAAGACCTTTTCTCTTTCTTCATTTTGTTCCCTTATCTGATTGACTAGCTGGTGATTCCTCTCTTCCCTCAATCTCTCTCTTTCTTCGTTTTGTTCCCTTATCCGATTGACTAGCTGTTGATTCCTCTCTTCCCTCAATCTCGCTCTTTCTTCGTCTTGTTCCCTTATCTGATTGACTAGCTGTTCGTTCTTTTTCTCTAATTTCCGTAAAAATTCAGCAAATGGATCCGGTATTGGTGAGCATACCGGTGTGGTAGTTGTTCTAATCATTGGAAAATTATCACTAGCCCTACTACTAGTACCTATCGGTTTTACTGTTTTCGTCTGCTGGCTGCTTCCTGGTATATCATCGGAAACTACATTGTTTACATTTTCTCCCCTCCGATCACTATTAATATTTAGTAAGTCAGTGTCACTATCCATATCGCTCAATAATTGCACATTATTTGTAACACTGGACACATTATCTGGTTGCAAATCTAACACACGTCCAACTTTTCCCATAATGATTCTCACTGGGCTAACTACAAAAATTGTTCCAAACTACAAATGCGGACTAAGTTCACAAGTCAAACTGCTTATTGTTTCCAAAATCACACAATATTAATATCTACACCACTGTACATCATGTACCATCTATGATACTATACTTTGATGATACGGGCCTATGTAGCAAGCTTTTATGCATAGTGGTCCTTACCTTGATTTCTTTTTTCTTTTCTTTTCTTTTTGCTATCTCGTTCTCTCAGGGTCTATACAGTTCTTCTCCGCTTTCCTCGTCCAAGTTTATACATGAAATGGAATTTGCTAGACATTAGAATACATAGAATACATGTTAACAATTACATACATACAAACCCTAAAAAAAATATTTTATCTCTTCGGACCCCACATAACAGGGCGCTATTTATTATATCTCTTACAAAAGAAATAATGTAACTACTTATTTAAACACTCTCCTAGTAAATTTGTTTGTCCTTTGATTTATCGTGATCTGTTACTGATTTTTAGTGGAGTTAGTTTTCACTTTTAGCTTTCAAAAAAATACAAAAGAGATATAATAAGCAAAATAATGAATTTCGTAGGTTGCCTATTACGTATTATATCTGGTTTTATCGAGCGCCAGGCTCCCTACAAATTACTGTAAATGCAATAGCGTAGTATTACTCAGTTCCAGTTCACTATCATAGAAAAAGGGACAAGTTTTAATAAAATTATTTCACTGGATTACTTCAATTAATCTCACTGAATATTTTTACATAGTTTCTTCCGCTGCGGCTATCAGACATTGTGCTGTGAAAAAATATTTTTAAATGTACCGCGTAACGGCGGCTAATTGTTAACAATCAGAGATCACTGTTACTCGCTCTGCAGCAGCTGGAAACATGCTAAATAATTTTCATTAAATATTCTTTTCATAAGATAAATGTGGATTAGGTTCTTGAAATAACACAAGGAGATCACTTTATACTAATATATTCTTACTAGGACACAGTTTACACCATTAAATATTTGCAATTACGTTACGACGGAAACAAATGCTAGCGCAGCACAATAGCTGGCGTACCTTATTCCAGCTAACACCAGAAGGAACAGAACAAAACAGACTAGACAGAAGAATGAACATTGCTTTGTGTTTTTTATACTCTTACAGAGATGATAATACTTCTTTTAATTACTTACACATTATAATCTCATACACTAAAAATAATGTCTTTTCTGCATTTATCGATATGTATTGTATATTTTTACAGTTAAATCAATGTTTGCAATTCATTTTGAGTCACATACAGTCATTTTTATTTATGTTTCACCTCGATAATGGTGAATATGTCCAGATGCCCTTCCTGCCGCCATCCCGTGTCCCCCAGGACGGAATTAGTGGACCTCAACTGTCTGTGTCTAGTGGAAACCATGAAATAGTGTGAATGTGTTCAGATGTCTGCGAGCTGTGTAACTGAGGTGGAACGTGGGGACCAGCCCGGTACTCAATATTGGGATGTGGAAAACCGCCTAAAAACCAAATCCAGGCTGGCCAGCACACCGGCTCTCTTCGACAATCCACCGGGCGGATTCGTTCCGGGGCCAGCGCGCGTACCAGAATCCAGGAAGCAGTGCGTTAGCGCCATATGTGCATCTGTGCTTGCTAGTCATCAATTGGCTTGTAAACAACACTGACCATTCCTATCCTGTGTCGTTACTGGTGACGAGAAATGGTGTCGTTATGCTAACATAACGAAAAGAAAGGAATGGTTGAGCCGAAACAAAGCAGAAAAAAGCTGCATCACATGTCGAGCTGCTGTTTACAGAATCAGTGCGTGCAGTAAGGTGATTATTTAAAGAGGAATTTCCTGATGTCCAGGTTGCTAATCAGAGTACGATTCATCCATTGATAAATAAATTTCGCGAAACGGGAAGTGCTCTTGCGAGGAAACGTAGGCAGCCACTTACAATCCTCGCAGAAGGAATTCTGGATTATATTGGGCGTGCTTCGGAAATATCCTAGATAATCAGTTCTACGTTTTTCTTAGCAAATGGAAAATTCTTACGACTCTGTTCAAATGGCTACAACGTTACAGAAGTTACAGCCCTATAAAATAATTGCACTGCAAAAACAAAATCGGATGATCCTGCAAAAAGGCTGCGGTTTTGTGAAAGGATTTTGAATAGGATTCGTGACGGAGGAACTGGCCCTCATCTAACTTTCTTTTCGGACGAATCATGGTTCCACCTATGTGGATAAGTTATTTAGAAGATAATCGTTATTAGAGTCCTGAAAAGCCTAAAGTAATACACGAGACAGCCCTGTTATGATAAAAAAAATAGGCGTGTGGTGCGCTATTAGTGGTGAGATAGTAATAGGAACTATTTTTTCCAGGAAACAATTAAAATGAGAGATATGTGGAAAACATTTTGAGATCTTTTTTTGGCGTATTAATAGAGAGAGAACGTGCTTTCGTGCCCTTTCAGTTGGACTCTGCAACGGCACATACAGCCAACTTCTCGTTACTGAAAATTCGTGACGCGTTTCAAGATGGAGTTACCACTAACAACGTAGAGCGTCCTCATTCCTCCGATTTAACCTTCTGTGATTTTTTATTTCGGGGGGGGGGGGGGGGAAGCGGCCTGGGGGGGGGGGAGCGGCCTGGGGGGGGGAGGGCATTAAAAGAGAAAGAGAAGAAATTGCTGCCATTTCTTAGAGGAAACTGCAGAGCGTAATGAGCAATTTACTAAGCAGGAGTCAGAAATTCTTGAACAACGAAGGGAGTCAGTCCCGGCATCTCCTTGCTTAACGGACAATAGTAATTTACTTTTATTTTTCAGCGTTTATGTTACGTATGTTGCAAATAACTAACGATACAAACCGCACAATATTTACTGCGTTCCTCCTGTCACCCACGCCACGAGCACAGCAGTCGGCCTCCCCATCCGGCCGCACGCCGCGGAAGCGGTTGTGTTTACGACTGAGCACGCTGTATTAACTCAAGCTTATTTGACAACTGTACTAGGATATCACGTTTAGCTCATAACTCTTTTTAGAAATCATATCTCTGGAAACATTAAAAAGAGTTATGTTACTGCTTTTGTTGTTGTAGTTGTTAGTCTGAAGACTGGTCTGATGCAGCCCTCTTCCTATTCCTTCCTGTCCAAGTCTTTTTAGCTCTCAGTAACTACTGCAAACTACGTCCATTTGAACCTGCGCACTTTATTACAAGACTTGCTCCAAGTCGACAAATTTTATTGCTTCTACTTCCTTTCCCTGGAAAATTAATTATTGCTTGGTGCTTAATGATTCCTTGATGATATGCCCTAACGGCCCATCCCTATTTTAAACAAGTTGGGCTCTAAAATTCTTACCTACCGATTCGATTCTAAACTTCTTTATTAGCTACACAATCAACCCATCTAATTTTGAGCATTACTCTATTTCTACAACACTGAGTTTCAAAAGATTCTTTTCTTTTCTTGCATATATCGTTTATCGTATTAGTGTACATCAATGTAGTTCGCGAGCACACGAACTAAATTGGAATAAACGTGTTCAGTTTGTCGGTAAAGAAATGTGACAGTGTTAACAAGACAGAGAAATACTAGGTTCTTGGTGGATCATCACTTGAAGAATCTTGCTTACGAAAAACGTAAAGTGCTCATGTTGCAGCGCAGAACTCATATTGTACTAATAGAATAACATTTTAGTTTTCCAAGGAAAGAAAACACAATCACGAAGGAAATTTAATGACTTTATGGGTTTTCCGTTCAACAACATTGAGCAACTTGTCGAGTAATGGCAGAAATTGAGACCGATATACACTATGTGATCAAAAGTATCCGGACACCTGACTGAAAATGACTTACAAGTTCGTGGCGACCACGGAGTGCTGCACTGATGAGAGGTATCGATGTCCGTCGGTGAGGCCTGCCACAAAATCGGCGTTCCAAAATATCCCAAAGCTGTTCTATAGGATTCAGGTCAGGACTCTGCGCACGCCAGTCCATCACAGGGATGTTATTGCCATGTAACCACTCCGCCACATGCCGTGCAATATGAACAGGTGCTCGATCGTGTTGAAAAATGCAATCGCCACCCCCGAATTGCTCTTCAACAGTGGTAAACAAGAAGGTGTTTAAAACATCAATGTAGGCCGGTGCTGTGATAGTGCCACGCAAAACAACAAGGGCTGCAAGCCCCCTCCATGAAAAACACGACCACACCACCGCCTCCGAATTTTACTGTTGGCACTACACGTGCTGGCAGATGACGTTAACCGGGCATTCGCCATACCCACACCCTACCGGCGGATCGTCACATTGTGTACCATGATTCGACACTCCACACAACGTTTTTCCACTGTTCAGTCGTCCAATGTCTACGCTCCTTACACCAAGCGAGGCGTCGTTTGACATTTACCGGCGTCATGTGTGGCTTAAGAGCAGCCGCTCGATCGTGAAATCCAAGTTTTCTCACCTCTCGTCTAACTGTCATAGTACTTGAGTCGATCCTGGTGCAGTTTGGAATTCCTGTATGATGGTATGAATAGGTCTGCCTATTACACATAACGACCCTCTTTAACTATCGGCGATCTCT
Source organism: Schistocerca serialis cubense (assembly GCF_023864345.2). Lineage (NCBI taxonomy): Eukaryota > Metazoa > Arthropoda > Insecta > Orthoptera > Acrididae > Schistocerca > Schistocerca serialis. The sequence goes on from NC_064639.1 coordinate 574,337,173, forward strand.
GTCAGTCAACAGACGAGGTCGGCCTGTACGATTTTGTGCTGTACGTGTCCCTTCACGTTTCCACTTCACTAGCACATTGGAAACATTGGACCTAGGGATGTTTAGGAGTGTGGAATTCTCGCGTACAGACGTATGACACAAGCGACACCGAATCGCCTTACAACGTTCGAAGTCCGTGAGTTCCGCGGTGCGCCCCACTCTGCTCTCTCACGATGTCTAATGAGGCGATTTCCGTCGTCGAGGAATTGAACGACTGGTATACGCCCGACCATGCCTTACAACGTCTTGGTGACTATGTTGAGAAAGAGTGTCGTTGTGCGTCACTTTCACTTATATTGTGGGATTCAATAAAAGTTACTCGGTTTTGCCAAAATAGTGTATAACTTTTTTTTTTAAATCGTCTCTTGAATTTTCATGAAGTACAAAAAGCTTACAGAAATTTAAGCGGATAACATTCTGGACAACTGCCGATATTTCAGTAGGTGAGTACCGCCGTTATCAAGGTAGAAATGAAAGGAGAGATTGCTGCGGATGGCAGTCTTAAGCCGTCGGTTTGCGGAGATATAGTAAGCAGGAACCAAAAGATGGCGTAATCAGAAAGGCAACATACACCATAAATAACTAGCGCCACCAAAGAGCCACTCGTGACCACCGCCAGACGTTTTCAGCGTTGAACACTTCTTTAAGAACGGGCGAACAAGTGCGGCAAACTCTATCTCTGTTGGTTCACCAAATTTAATCTGAAACCTAAGTCTTTATTTATAAGATCACTTTCTAGTTAATCCTCTAACGGTCCATTACACGTGGCTTTTTTTCTCCTCCGAAATACTAATTTCTAGTATAAAGCTAAGGTAATAATTAATGTCAAACTGTGGCTGGGGTGACGTGCGGTAGCGTTCTCGCTTCCCACGCCCGGGTTCCCGGGTTCGATTCCCGGTGGGGTCAGGGATTTTCTCTGCCTCGTGATCGCTGGGTGTTGTGTGCTGTCCTTAGGTTAGTTAGGTTTAAGTAGTTCTAAGTTCTAGGGGACTGATGACCATAGATGTTAAGTTCCATAGTGCGCAGAGCCATTTGAACCATTTTTTTGGCTGGGGTGATTGAAGAAAGGCGGCAAGTGGGAAAAATTCTTTTTTTAACGATTTTGGAAATAAATTGTTTTACAATCACATCTAAGAACATCCAGGGTAGGGCTCAGCTTCGCGATCCGGAAAATTAAGTATTCGAAAAAATGAAGTGAATTTGGTGCAGACACAGAACAGTGGGATCAGAGGCACGGAATCCACAAGTGGCCACCGCCTCAAAGCAATAAGGAAATTTGGACGATTTATTAGTCATCGCTTTGTATTAGTTCCGAACTGACAAATATACAAGGTGTCCCAGAAAGGGGTTTATAATGTTTGAACTTCATTAACTTGAACAAAAATAATAATAACTACGAATTTTTAAGTCACATAGTTGGTCACGACATCACTGATGGTTTTTTACTGTTGCAGATGTACAAAGTGCCCTCCATCGCAAGCAATGTTGTATGTGCAAAGGTGCTGAACAGATCGACTGTCTTCATTTATGGCTTCCATTGGAATGGATTCACAGGCAGTCAAAATCGTCTCTCATGTCACCAGCGTGCGTGGCCTTTCCTCTCAAATTTGTCGCCTAATATCGTTATTATTACATGTACGAAACTCTGCCCGCTATCGTCTCTGTACTTCTTTCACGTTTTTACGTTTGCTATAACACTTAAAAACACACATTATTTTCTCCAACGACAAATTTCCATCAATCTTGTTATTTACGTGTAGCTACTAGCAACTGAAAATAAACAAAAGTAAAACAAACGAATGCTACAACATTAGTAATGGCAACTCCATAAGGCCGTAACTTGATCACGGTATCATTAATAGCTCGTCAGTTATTAAAGTTCAAACAGTGTAAACCCGTTTGACGGACAGGCTGTATTTGTGCCAGAGCAATTGCAGTTGTAATTGATTTCTTTTTAAATAGTTATAGGAAGATATTACGATGAGGTGCGGTGCCTGTAATATTATTTCAGCAATACATATTCTCTTTTGCTCTAAGCAGTCGGTCGCTTTGTTTAAAAAGTGCACTGAAATGAAAATATACTCATTTGGTTCCAATAACCTAGCGCAGCATGCATTTTTTTAAATAGCTACGTAAAACTGAGACAATTATTTGCTCTTTATTTTGTCCTTTAGTATTATCTGGTGCACAGTGGCGCCCAGAGTGGCGGACCATTACTGAGAGCAGTCAGATGTGGAATCCATGGCCCCTTATAGCGCTGGTTCATCCTAGACATAGTACAATGATTAAAATATTCATTCAAATTTAGCGCATGGGGTACGAGGCAAAACTTAAATACTTTTAAATAAATCTTAGCGTCATTTCATGTTTTAACAAAGAGAGCCTGAAACGTCCCCTTAGAAAAATTAATGAATTACTGTGCTGATAAACCCCTACGTTATTTGATTTTCAAACAGCTGAGCAAAACTGAACGTACTCAGACATTCACACAATATTTTTAGCGCAACGCAATCTGACTTTCAGTAATCCCTACAAAAGAATGGCCCTGACTAACAATAACCTATATCTTTCATGAATCACTTACCTCACAAAAATCTTCGTTACTCAAACTACTGCAATACAGCGAGCGCCAATACTGCCAGCTAAATAAAAGAGTCTATCTACTGAAGTCACTAACTACTGATAGGCATAGTTAGCAAATTAAAGATTTTGATAAAGAACAAACAATGTATTTACCTTAATAGTGTTCAAAAGTCATAATACATATATCGGTTCATGACATCCAGTCTTACAAATTTACTGTCTCTGATGGACACACGTCCAGATCATCCGCTCTCAAAACTCCGCCATCTCTCTCCCCACATCCACCACTGCTGGCGGCTCACCTCCAACTGCGCAACGCTACGCGCTGTTAACAGCCAACTGCCCAACACTACAATAGCGAATATTACAACAATGCTAACCAGCCACAGACTGCACACAGCACAGCCAGTGATTTTCATACAGAGCGCATGGTGGCGCTACCGATATAAAAACCTAAACAGCCTACTTACAAGCCGTCAAATCGGAGTTAATTTGTTATCTCCTGTTCTAGAAAAAGAGACTTTTATTTGCATATCGCCGGCCTGTGTGGCCGTGCGGTTCTAGGCGCTTCAGTCTGAAACCGCGTGACCGCTACGGTCGCAGGTTCGAATCCTGCCTCGGGCATGGATGTGTGTGATGTCCTTAGGTTAGTTAGGTTTAAGTAATTCTAAGTTCTAGGGGACTGATGACCATAGATGTTAAGTCCCATAGTGCTCAGAGACATTTGAACCATTTGAAGCCATTTGCATATCTCCTGTTCTAGAAAAAGAGGCTTTTACTTGGACAAGGTTTCGATGCGAATACGCGCTATACGACAGAATTTAGGTTGCTGCTCACCTCTCACTGCATCTGCTGGGGGGTTTGACCATTCTGGAGAGCTACATGACGCCGGCTATGCAGTCAGTGAAGTCTGGTGGTCGACTACACATCCTTGGAGCTATGCACGGGCGGTAACACCATTACGTGTTCGGAGCTGACTGTGAGCTTATTGCCTTGCTCATACTGACGCGGCAAGACGAGAATCTGCGTGTCGTCGCGAGAATATACCTCAGTCTAGTGGACCTCTAACTGACGAGGGCGAGGCGCCGACAATTTGTCACAGACCGCAGTGCTTCGGCGGCCGGACTACGCTTTCAGTCCGCAAGAGGCCATCCGACGCCTCGGTGGCTTCACAACCGAGAGGCGCAGCTTTTGTATCTCGATCTTGCAGGTCTCCGTCGGCGGTGTTCACCCATGGCTGATGCAGCAGGCATACGCACGACGGCCACGTAACAGAGTACAATAAATGAAGTTGATAGACGTAAACATAATCACCACTCGCTAATTAGGCCGACTGCAGCCTAGATGGCAGCATGAGGAGCGATCTATGATCGTGGGACGTGTGATCAGAATGTGGCCAATCCCTCCACCTGTTATTGCTAGCAGGTGAATCCTGATGGTTCTGCTGCCTCTTTATGCAAGCTGCTCGTCATGTGGCCTCGCGAGGAAGAGCAGACCCAGTTCCAGATGTCCCTGCTTCAGAAGAAGCCGGCAATCGAACACGGGTCCTTTCGCACCTGAGGAAGTGACGCAGACTTAAAAAAAAAGAAAAAAAAGGAAACAGCGGGTAAAGAGGGAAACACATCAGTTTTATTTTACACAACTGGTTTATTGTGGTAAGAACACAGTAGGAACACATCGTACAATAATGAAAAATAGAAAAAGACTGTCCTCCCTGCGTAACAAAGAGGCCGCACACAAACGGCTGTAAGCGAGTGGTTAAAACATAATCCCGTCGTCCTGCAGACGAAGAACGGACACGTCGACTCTAAGAAAAATGCCTTGTGTCCCTGTCACTGTTCTTGTGCCGAGAACTAGAACCTCAATATGAAGTCACTTTCTCATGCTCGCCACAGCCCAACTACGAAGAGATCAAATGGTTCAAATGGCTCTAAGCACTACAGGACTTAACATCTGAGGTCATCATCAGTCCGCTAGACTTAGAACTGCTTCAACCTAACTAACCTAAGGACATCACACACATCCATGGCCGAGGCAGGATTCGAACGTGCGACCGTAGCAGCAGCGCGGTTGCGGACTGAAGCGCCTAGAACTGCTCAGCCACAGCGGCCGGTTAACTACGGATTGTGTTAAAGAAAACACTGCCCAAAAAATTTGCACAGTGTTATCGATGGTGGCGCTGAAGACAAGTAAAACATTTCCGTAAAAATGCTCAAAAATCAAGAATCTTGTTACTGTCGTGCAACAGGTAAGATAACGACATTCCTTTGATCCATCTAACTGCATTAGTTCAAAAGTAGAAGGGCAAGCATTGTTTTTATCAACTGTCACACCTCTGGAGAAGATCCGCATTCCAGGCGATGTGCACCGTTGTCAAGCAGGCGACACTGTCTTCAACGCGGAGAGTCGGCCATATTAATGGTATGGAGCCGTTGCGACGTCGTATGCTTTTGATTGACCACCATACACCCTGTCGTCTAGCCAAGAGATAAGGGAGGGTGGGGGGTGGTGGGGGGGGGGGGGGGTACTACTGTACGCCAGGCCACGGGCCAAGCTATCATCCATCGCATTCCGGTTATGTCCTCACATAATCAGGTGTTCAACATTACGTGCCGTAGGAGCCCAGTTGCACGAGAACTCGGCGTGGATGAAACTGTGTCAACGAAAAAGGAAGTGGGAAAGCGATGAGGATGTATGTACCACTGCAAAGGGAGGTTCAAAAATGGTTCAAATGGCTCTGAGCACTATGGGACTTAACATCCTAGGTTATCAGTCCCCTAGAACTTAGAACTACTTAAACCTAACTAACCTAAGGACAACACACACATCCATGCCCGAGGCAGGATTCGAACCTGCGACCGTAGCAGTCCCGCGGTACCGGAATGCAGCGCCTAGAACCGCACGGCCACCGCGGCCGGCCTCAAAGGGAGGTAGTCGGAAGGTCAGGATGTGCTGACATCGGGTCCACAGCTTTTTCATCGTGCTGATGTAGAACGCTGCCGCTCGTTCTCAGATGTTGACGAGACCTGGTGCGTAGGGTGAGTGTATCGTTTTGAGCTTTTAGCATCTGACCCGTGCGCAAGAAGTAGCCAAAGACTGCCATCGACCAGTGTGCCATCATCTTCGGCATCAGTAAAACGGTATCCAAGTGGGGAATTCGGCCACAGGGGTGATCTTAAGTTGATAGACATTTATTTATATAGTAAACAGTAGATAATATGTAGGAAGGAGAAAGATCAGAAATGAATGTCGGATTATAATGTATTATTATCAGAGTGGAAGGAAGGTGACAGTGATGAATTTGAAGTTGACCAAGTATTAATAGAAAATAAGTAAGGGCCCCTAGTAGGAATGATTATAGTGATTCAGGTATGAGAAAGCTTCACGTTGGGTCCAGCGAATGTTCAAGGAGATGGCATGTAACAACCGAGTGGATGTAATTAAACTGACAGAGTTCCAAGTGCTGCTGTGCGAGGTATATACATCGCAGGACTTTCATATATCGGTGCGCTCGTGGAGTATGCCGAAAATATAATAGTTCCGCTTCTGCCACCACATGAAAATACGGCGCTATAAGCAGTCAGAATGTGATGTCGGTGCAGAAAATGGTGAGGAACGATGAAACTCATGATAAGGGTGTTTCTGGCACTTTTATTAGCATATGGTTACAAGTTACAACATGTGTTCATTATGGTGTCCGAATTCAGCAACATGCTGCACTGGTATCAAGGCATGATCGACGCTGGCAGCTTGTCTGGTGTAATCAGAGCGATATGCACTCGTATGCTTGCTTTCAGGTCAGGAAGAGTCCGGATACAGTCCCGACAAATACGACCTTTCAGATATCCGTACAACTAGAAGCCGCATGGATTTAGGATGGGGGATCTAGAAGGCCACGCATCTGGAAATCGCCTAGAGGTGATACGGTAGTTACCGGAGGTTTCTCGAAGGAAGACTTTCAACTAGCAGGCGACATATGGTGTCGCCCAATCTTGCATGAAAATATTGGTGTGGGCACAGATGCGTTCTTGCAAAGCTGGGTTGGGTTGGGTAGTTTGGGGGACGAGGCCAAACAAAGAGGTCATCGGTTTCATCGGATTAGGTTCAAATGGTTCAAATGGCTCTGAGCACTATGCGACTTAACTTCTGAGGTCATCAGTCGCCTAGAACTTAGAACTAATTAAACCTAACTAACCTAAGGACATCACACACATCCAAGCCCGAGGCAGGATTCGAACCTGCGACCGTAGCAGTCGCTCGGTTTCCTGACTGCAGCGCCTAGAACCGCACGGCCACTCTGGCCGGCCCATCGGATTAGGGAAAGACAGGGAAGGAAGTCGGCCGTGCCCAGTCACAGGAACCATCCCGGCATCTGCCTGGAGCAATTTATGGAAATCACGGAAAACCTAAATCAGGATGGGCGGACGCGGGATTGAACCGTCGTCCTCCCGAATGCGAGTCCAGTGTTTGCAAAGGTGGAATCAAGTGCTGCACAAGGAGGTCCTTATAACGCGCAGATATCTCTCTTCACCTAACAGGCCCATGAGGTATCATCTCCTCGAAGGAAAACGGACCGAGAATAAAGGCGCTTGTGAAACCACACCACACAGTAACATAAGCTCAATGCAGTGATGTTCCTGCAAAACACGTGATGCAGTAAATCCTCATATACAACGGATCTGTCCATTCACGGCACTGTGCAGAGTAAAATGTGTCTCGTCCGTCCAAAGGATATTCCATGGCCACTTATCATCCATTCCCACGAGTGCCAAGAAACGGAGAGCATAGTCACGACGTTGTAGTCGATCTTGGGGCTTCATTTTGTGGACATTCTGAATCTTGTACGCATGACAGTATAAAATGGGCCGCAGAATCATTTCAGCTGTTGACCAAGGGAGAGACAACTCCGACAACGCAGCTCGAACACTGCCTGCTGAATTTGAGATATGTACTGTACGGCCAGCTATACCTGCAGCAACTTCAACAACTGCCATGGGATTCGGCGGCCACTCTCTACCCGTTGTACCACCTAATTCACATATTTCTTCATATTTCTTGATCATATTTGTTAGCCCATTTACTGAGAAGGGGTCACTTCACAGCTGTTTCTATAGACGATATTCTCTCAATGCAGCGCTACTATGCTAACGTTCTGATAAAACAAGTTTACCAGAAGTGCACTGTCTTCCTTCTCAACAGCCATTGCGTTTCGCTTACAACAGTAATCGCTGCAATTTCAGAAAAAGGCTGCAGCATACAAAAAGAGAATACTGTTATTCAAAAATGGAGTAAGAAAATACATCAAACGTCTGTTACGCACTGGGTTAGAGAAATAAGGCCGATAAGTGTTCCCAGGTACAGCCATCTCACTTGCTGAATGAAAGAGTAAACGTAGTGAAGAGTTTAGATTATGATATATCACAATCAAGCAGAAGTAAAATGAAGAGGATTTAATAGAACTTCTGTAGTTAGTGGAGTTACGATACAGTGCGATCCATATAAACTGAACTACTTTAACGACTCATAACATTTAAATCAATAATGGGATGCAATTGCAATTTTGAGAGATTATGGTACACAATTGGGAGATTACATGCACAAGCACATAATACACAAGTTCTCACAAAAATGTCGGAAGTGCCCTCAACCAGCAGCGAAGCACAACTGTATTCGTTTTACATCTACATCTGCCTCTACATGGATACTCCGCAGACCACACTTAAGTGCCTGGCAGATGGTTCATCGAACCACTTTCGCAATAATTCTCTATTATTCCTTTCTCGAACAGCACGCAGAAAAAGCGAATACCAATATCTTACCACGCAAGCTCTGATTTCCCTTATTTTAGCATGATGATCGTTTCTTTCTAAGCACAGCAGCGTCAACAAAATATTTTCGCATTCGGAGGAGGAAGTTGGTGATTGAAATTCCGTGAGAAGTTCGCGCCGCAAAGAGAAAGCCCACCTCAAATCCTGTATCACATTCGTGGCACCCTCTCTCGTATTTGTCGATAGTACAACACGTACTGACCATCTTTAAACTTTGTAGATATACTCCGTTAATCCTACCTGGTAAGAATCTCACACCGCACAGCAATATTCCAAAAGAGGACGGACAAGCGTAGTGTAGGCAGACTTCACAAGATCTGTTGCATCATCTTAGTGTTCTGCCAGTAAAACGTGGTCTTTGGTTCGCCGTCCCCAGTTTCTATGTATTCGTTTTTCAATTTAAATTGTCCGTAATTCTAATTCCTAGGTATTTAGTTGAATTTACGGCCTTTAGATTTGGTTGATTATCGTGTAACCGAAGATTAACGGATTCCTTTTAATGCTCATATTGATGATCTCCTCTTTTCATTATTTAGGTAAACTTCAAATTTTCGGACCATACATACATCTTTTCTAAATCATTTTTCAATTCGTTTTGATCTTCTGATGATTTTACTAGGCTGTAGACAACAGCGTCATTTGCAAACAATCTAAGACTGCTGCTCCGATTGTCTCTTAAATCGTTAATGTAGGTAAGTACTATTATTTTGAGATTATTTGGTCACCAAGAAACTGGTTACAAGTTGCATGTTAGATGTGTGACACGTTGTTCCATCTTTACGGAAATAATATTCTGCAAATGCGACGTCATCCACCTGTTCCATAAATGAATTGAAGATGCTCGTATAAACTGTAGTGTCTACGGTCGGATCAAAGAAAATGGGTCCAACAGTCCTGGAAGCTGACACCGCGCACCACACTCTAACCTTTTCATCATGCAGTGGTGTTTCGTGGATGATATGGGGGTTTACACCTGACCAGTATCTGCTGTTTTGTGTGTTGATGTAGCACGGCAGTTAACCAGGTTATGGAGGGAATGTCTGGACGTTGATTAAGAAACTCCTCAAATCATCGACAGTAACGCATTCTTATCTCATGATCTATTCCTTGCAATACTTGCATCATGTGCACTCTGTATGGTCGTAACGCCGATTTCTTCGCATCTTAGTGATGTGTACCGTATGAAATACTGTCTCCTGGCTCAATTGACGCAATGATTTCCTTGGAGAGTTCTCCAAGCGTCTTCGAACGTTATCAGTAACCTCTGCATTCATGATGGTCTATGTTTACCACTGTCACTGTTTAGTACACCAGTTGTCTCCAACTCCCTTACACTCGATAAAATTATTGCCTTTGTTGGGACATCGCGCACATTGAATTCTCTCCGGAACGCCCGTTGTGTTGCAACCAATGAGTGTGTCTTCCATTATGTTTTCACAAAAAAAACTAGCTCTCGAAGTGTGTACTGCATGTTTCTGCCAGCTAAAGACTGCACACAAATGACTGATTTGCACGCTATCCTCACGCAGCCCTAACTACACTGTTACAAACTTCACGAACCGCCACCGACGAGACTACGAATGAAATTAAAAAGAGCCGAGGAAGCGCGGTATTTTAAAGGACGAAGGGCTTCTTGCGCAGAAACAGCAATCAACCTGCCAACAACGGGGGCTACCTCCGATTCTCCCATAGCTACTGATATCAGTAAAACAACTTTCCGTTTCTACGATCTTTAGGAGGGAAATTATGACCCACTGAAGTAGTTTTCAGGTTTATACGGATAACCTTGTAGAAGCAGCTTGAGCCGAACCGCGAGAATTGATAGGTTGCAACACGCTCTTTGTTTTCACAGACGTTGTTTCGGAGAACTTCCGCCGCCAGGAGGTGCACGGGCTCCGAGGCGAGCCCCACTAGCTGGCGAGAGCACAGTGGTGTTGGCTGTTGGCCGCAGGTACTGCTTGCTCGAAAGAAGAGTCTGCCACAGTCCAGGCCTGATCTGCCGTTTGGGGTCCGGGAATCGCTGTCGACTGCGAGCGAGCACGCCGCCCGGGTGCAACGAGTGGGCTTGACCGGGCCGAACAACGTGTCCAGGAAGCTATCCCTCGGGTCAACACCCAGACAGCCTGTGCCCGCTCTACATGTTGTCTCAAAAACCTTTGGGTTAAACTGAAACAGTAAGACCGCAACCCCTTGTACTGAGATAGGGAACGAATGGTCAGAAATGCTTTATTCGTCGGAAATGCATATTTATTGTGTTATAGACATGCACAGCGTACACCGCATAACAACAAACTTACCTCACAGCAACTGTTCAAGGTGGCCGCCACCAGTCTCAATGCACGCGTGGCAACGGCGCATGCAGTTCTGTCGCACTCTCGCAAAGACCCCGGATGTCTGTTGTATACTGGAACAGGCAGCAGGTGATAAACAGCGTACACCCCTGAGAACCTGATATATAGTAGACTACTTACCTTACAGTTCGTGAAATTGTGACGTCCGCATGCATCGCAATGGCACATTAACCTATGCCAGCCGCACACTACTACCCCTGATGTCAGTTGTCCATTACAATAGCCAACTTGAGATGTGTCTATGGTGAGGTGTGTTACGGTGTACACTGCATGAAGCTTATCAAAGATGGAATGTTACTCGTCACGACAGTTGGCAGACATGCATTTATCAGTAATTTGTGGTGCAGTAGGATGTAGTGCCCGTAAAGCAACACGAATGTACAGAGAACGCTTTCCCAAGAGGCGTCATCCTAATTGGAAGAAGTTTACCTCGGTGGATACCAGCTTACGAGAGATGGGTCGTTCATACTACAGGGAGCTCGCCAAACTTACCGCCAAGGGCATGTCGGCACACCAGACTTTTTAATTCCTGGAACACAACCTTCGACCAGCTTAGGAGTGATGACACTTTCTGCAGGACCTGACCATCACTTTGCAGGACAATGCTCAAGCACGTACAGTGCAAGTGGTTACTGATTTCTTTGACTGATGGGGCTGCTAAGTGCTATATCACCTACTGCACTCTCCTGACTTAAGCCCTCGTGAGTTCAGCTTGATTTCTAAACTGAAAGAAACACTTCACGGCATTCGCTTCAGAGCTGCTACAAATTCGTCGGGCAATAGACCGCGCCACTCAAATTGTCAACAGAACTGGCACTGCTAAGAGTATCCAACGACTTCCAATCGCTGGCAATGGGTTATTCAGAATGCTGGTGACTACTTTGAAACTCAGTAAAACTTTGAAACACGTATCTATTTTGTACGAGCTGTAAATAAATAGTTTTCACTATTATAGTTCGCCGCGCGGGATTAGCCTAGCGGTCTAAGGCGCTGCAGTCATGGACTGTGCGGCTGGTCCCGGCGGAGGTTCGAGTCCTCCCTCGGGCATGGATGTGTGTGTTGGTCCTTAGAATAATTTAGGTTAAGTAGTGTGTAAGCTTAGGGACTGATGACCTTAGCAGTTAAGTCCCATAAGATTTCACACACATTTGAACACTATTATAGTTCCAACCCTCGTATTTTTAACATCGTTTCCGGTCACAAGAAGGAAAATCAGATTTTTCGTGTACTATCTAATGGGTGATTCTGCCCAGTGACGAGTCATATCTCATGGTAATTGATGAACTTCAGTTAACTTTTAAAACATATTCTGTACAATAGGAGCTCAGAGTTAGTTACGCTTACAAATTCTGCCTCCTAGTAAATACGTACATTAAAATACATGATCTCATACCTTATTTTGAAAGATATTTGAATCTTGCTAGTATCTGGATGATGCTTTAAGTTATGAATACTTTATACGTACTTTAGTTAGTTTACTGCGATTTTCGGTAAGAGAGAAGTTACTGACAGATCTCAATGATGTACAGGAATAAAAATATGTAGATTAATTGTTGAGAACTATGAAGGGAGAGCCTTTGAGTGTGTCTATTTCTCGGTTCGTGGCGGAAGAACTAGTTTTAGTATAGATGACATCTAGAAACATTATGCATCTCTTGCTCCTCAAGGTAACCAGTAACGAGATTGTGGAAGATTTTTTATTTGTTTGTAAATTATTCGTTAATATTTTTGATCCACATGTGCATGAGTACTCTGCAATTTTCACGTGAATGTCTGGTAGAGGGTTCACTGAACCACATTCACATTATTTCTCAACTTTTACCTCTCAAACCTCACACTCAAAAAACGAACACTTAAATCTTTCCGTGCGAGCTCTTTTTCTTATTCCATTTTGATGCTCACTCCTCCCTATGTAGATGGACGTCAATAAAATGTTTTTGCAATCGTAAGAGAAAATTGATGATAGAAATTTAGTAATAGGATAGCACCGCAATGAAAAACGCCTTTATTTTAATGATTGTCACCCCAATTCATGCAGCATATCCGTGACACTCTCTCCTCTAATTGTCGATAGTATAAAATGAGCGGTCCTTCTTTGCACTTATTCGATGTTCTCTATAAGCGCAATTACATTACGTAAGACCAATTGGCCTTGATTATTTATACATTTACTTTAAAAAAGATAATAATTTCAAACTATTTATTGTATTAATGATAGTACAGTTCAATTGTTATTACTGGGGTAGCTGCATGACCTTTTTCCTATATTACCAATGGTCCAGCACAACACAGGAAATATTTAATAGCTCTTCTCAATTACTATAACGCTCTTTTGTAGCCACATATTTGTTAAAAAAGATTGGTTGCATACCAGGAATGTTTGCCAATTCAACCTCAGTTTTGAAGTAGACGCTGTTATCACGAAGTGCTTTGGTCACAAGTGGGAATGGCTACGAATGTAGATAAAGCATTTCTTGCATTGGTTTTAGCACTGTGTGTAAAGAAGAACGAGTAAACAAGGAATGGTTGACGCTGAGAGAGAAAATTAGTCATGAAAATCTGCAAGGGGAATTATTACGATCAGAGTTTAATGATTACTTCAACTCTCTCCCAATAGACAGTCAAATTATTACTAACATTTTAGCGTTACTTCGCGCTCGTATAGAAAAAGAGGACACAAGCATGGGAAAATTTACTCTCCGCTACCTCAGTACCATAATGACAGTTAATTAAAATTCCAAAACATGGGAACATATACATTGTCCTTTGAAAAACCACAGAATTTTCGTTTCTATTTTGTTGCACTCCTGCTTGTATATTTGCGCGTAGAATATTAATTTCCTTCTTAACGTCTTCCTGCGTAATACATGTCTGTGAAAGGCACAACATTTCTACCATTTTGGTAATTCCCAACGCTGGTTTGGTCTTTGATTGTAGATCCCATAGTCGTGGGAAAATACGATACCATGAGATAAATTGTAATACTTTTTCGTTAAAGATGCTCTGTGTAGTGGGACGCGAAATTGAAGCGTCACCCATCCACCAGTGTCAGCCCAGTTTGCAGGTGAATATAAGTTTAATTTATTGTTTTGTTTATGTATTTTGTAATATTTGTAATGTTTGTGAATTATCTAAAGTTTTGTATTTATTTTTATGTTTCATGTACGGAGAGGGCAGCGCAACGAACGGAGACAGCATCTTCACTGCCGGGACCAGAGAGAAAATTGCTGGCCACTATACGTCGCGGGTCGACAGCCAAAGAGCAACAGAAGATCCTGAAACCGAGTTGTTGCGTCGTGCTTCTAAAAACTGAAAAAATAAGAATTTGTAATATTTCTACAACAATGACGTCATTGAAAGTTTAATCATGTTGTAAATGTTCTGTCCTATCTTGTCAAGGGTCAGGTTCACGTCTATATGTAGTATATAGGAAGATAATAAACTAGTGTATACTACAAAAGTTTAAATACGTGTTCCGAGAATTTATTTATGAAGAATTATATTAAGGAAGAAGTATTACTGATTTATTTGACAAGATTATTAATTTTTTGACAACGTTCATCGCGAGTTTTAGTCTTAAAAGTTTATTCAATGTGGTTTTAATATTTATTAAAGCATATAACTTGCATTAATATAATTGCTGAGAAGAAACAAACGACATCTAAATTGGAAAAAGTTTGCGCAAACCAATAGAACTGAGTGACGTAATTCTGCGCATACGACTCAAATGATGATATTTTAATTGCAGTTTCGTTCAAGAACCGTTCAGAGACAACTTTAAAAGAATTTAGATAATTTTGAAGTGTTTTGTAACTGACGTAGGTGACGAAGTCTGCACGTAGTCATATGTCAAAAGAAAATCATTTACACAAAACTTACGTCGTTACACTACATCTACGAAACATCAATGCAAACAACGTCTCCCACCTTGTCAAGTCTGTCGTCCGTCAAGCACCCTCTGTTCCTCAAAACCGTCAAACAATGTCGCAGAGTGACTAATATTTTACAAAACTTGTGAAGTTTGACAAACTGGTTGAGCGTTTACAGGGGAGCGATTATCTGCATTATGTGTGGACATGCCTGTAAGCCCCCGGTAGCTGAGTGGTCTGCGTGACAGAATGTCAATCGTAAGGGCCCGGGTTCGATTCCCGGCTGGTCGGAGATTTTCTCCGCACTGGGACTGGGTGTTGTATTGTCCTAATCTTCCTCATTTCATCCCCATCGACGTGCAAGACGCCGAAGTGACGGTCTAGCCGACGGAAGGCCATAGTCGCCCGACATTTACATTTACTGTAAGGTATATGGTTCCTGCAAGGCACAGCCCCGCCCACCGAGTGTTTAAGTTGTCGTTTATTGTCGACTTCTCTGTCAAAATATCGGCTGTTGTCGAGGACGTACCTTATTGCATTGCTGTACGCTTTTTTAGTATATGATACACTGGAAGAAGCTCAAGTTTCACATTTACTTAGAAGTTCTATAGGCCAAGTCTGAAGATATTCTGCTGGTAGATGATGATTGAACTGTACAGTACATATAAACTGCAACAAAGTTACCTGGTTTGAGATCCTACTCTCTCTTTTTACGCAGCAGCCTCGTAACTGTGTGCCCAAGCGCTACGAGAAAATCCAAAAGTCGCTTCCGTCCCCGAAATATTCTAGGAATTTCTACTGGTACTTAACGTGACTGTCGCCTCTAGTATGC